>NC_054372.1:190279653-190579653 GCF_017654675.1 Xenopus laevis
GCCCAAACAGTCCCCACCACCCCACTAAATACTGACTTTCTATGGGACCTTATAGCAGCCCCTCTGGCATTTGCCAGAACCCACAGATTGCCAGTCCGGGCCTGACAGAAAGCCTCAACGGCTGAACGTGTGCTTTAAATCTGTGCTTTAGACAGTTCCCGGCCTTCCCAGGGTGCTCCGCGCCACCCATCACCTGATCGGTGAAAATCAGCACCTGGACAGCTCCCAACAGGGACACAATGGAACCAGACCTCAATGCCATCAAGTGCTCTCTCCCTGCTGCAACAGCCCTTAAAAGACATTTTACATAAAACAGTTTTCCTCTGCCCCAAATTATTAGGGTGAACCCCAGCAGCAGGACCCTCCATCCTTGGTTTAGCTATTCTGCTATTGGGAGTTGCATGCCAAACATTATATTCATAGGGACCAGTATCCCTTGATGCTCTATTAGAGCGACTATCCTCCTATAGAAGAATCCATTGAGCAGTTCCTGTGTGTTGACTGGCTGAATGAATCAAACGCTGGCCTCCTCTTTCTAATGGGAACAAGACCCCCTAGACATTAGTATTCAGAGCGCATGCGCCACAGCAGATATATGAGTCACACTCCATACAAGTGATTGTGAGCAGCACTGCCAAGTGCAGTAATGGCTTTGACTAGTGATGAATACACATATATATATATATATATATATATATATATCTATACACACATATATACACATATATATACAGGACCAGACTGGCAATCTGTGGGTTCTGCCAAATGCCAGAGGGGCTGCTGTAAATTGCCATAGACAGTCACTATTTATTGGGCTAGTGGGGGGCTGCTTGGGCCTCTGTGTACTTGGAATAAATAGAAAAAAGCCTATTGGGAATCCCAGTCCAGACCTGTATATATACAACACACACATATATATATATATTATACACACACACACACACACATATATATATATATGTTATATACACACACATATATACACATATATATATATATATATATTATATACACACACATATATTACATACACACACCCAGCTGTCAGTGTTACTCACCGAAATCCCGCGTGGAACATGTACATACGGGGCCCCCCGGCACTGACATATTTGGGGGTGGTGAAGAGATTCTCCTTCTTCAGGGACACGTAACTAATGAGGGACAGAATGAGGAGGGCGACGCTCAGCATGACCAGTCCCAAGACACTCGCGACCCGGACCATCTTGCAGATTCTCATCCCTGGGGGGTCGGCGGCGGCGGCACAAAACGCTGAATTGTCAGTGGCCCATAAGTAGCGGCAGGCGGCGGCGGCTGCAAAACGCTGAATTGTCAGTGACACATGAGAAGCGGGAGGCGGCGGCTCTGAGCGCTCGGGAAGCGGGAGGCAAATATCAATCGCGGGATAATCCACATAAAGCGAAGGGAGAGCCCGAGCAGCAAGAAGATTTAGGCAGAAAATGGAGGGCTGAGCCGCAGCCGAGTGGAAATGGCAGCTGGTTGCGTTAGTGATACGTGTGAGCTCATTTGCCCCCTCATTGTGCTCCTCACAACTGCCACTCACTGCTCCTCACAACTGCCACACACTGTCCTCACAACTGCCACACACTGCTCCTCTGAGCCGACATGGGGGTCCCCTTACCTCGCTCGTTCATTGGGGGTCGGGGGAGCAAAGAGGGAGAGACAAGGGAAAGGAGCCAAAAGTAATCCCCCCTCACTGCCGGCCCATCCATATACATGAGGAGGGCTCTGTACTTGTGTATAGGAGCAGCTGTTGCCAAGGATGGGATTCTCCTCTGCAAAAGCTCTTCCTAAGCTCTCTCTTCTCTTAACTCCTTGCAACATTTTACACTGGCTCTACTGGCCCAACATGCACCCCAGCAGCTGCTTCTCAGCCTCAGCTCTCAAAAGAAGGGGGAGCTGGGAGTTGTAGTTCAACAGGTAGCCCAATAGCTCTTTCTCAACCACAGCTCTCAGAGGGATGTTGGGAGATTTAGTGCATCAGGCAGTTCTTTCTCAAGCACAACTGTCAGAGGGGATGCTGGGAGGTGTAGTGCATCAGGCAGCCCAACAGCTCTTTCTCAACCACACAACTCTCAAAGGGGATGCTGGTTCTTGTAGTTCATCAACTACTGGAGGGAGCAGGAAACCTACCAATGCTCCAAGGAGCAGCTGTTAGCAAGGATGGGATTCTGCACCGCATTAGCCCTTTCTTAGTTTCTTTGCTTTCTTTATTGGGCAGCCTCCCTTATGCTGATTGGCCCTATCAGAGATGGTCAACATGCAACATTAGAGGAGCTGTCGTGGATCCACATCTCTGTACTTTGATATGGGCCGAAGGGTTAATATTCTAAGACTTCGTCTAAAAGGGAAGAGGCTAAAATTTGGAATGGGGAGAGGCTGTCAATAGAAAGCTGTCCATGGGATAACTGATAGCTATATAATAAACAAAGTCATGGATATCCTGTCATTTATATCCTTGTAAATGGCTCTTAGTGATGTCATCAGTTATAAATAGAGCTTAGTGATGTCATTTTTGTCACATGACTCACTAAAACTTGTGTATTATAATAAATAAAGTACCCCTTGTTGGAAAATATTAGATGTAACTAACCTTAGAGCTCCAGCTCCAACTAACCTTAGGCCTTCGGCCTTGTACTTTTATATGGTCATGGAACTCGTCAGTGACTTATAATATCCTTATATTTTACAATAGGGGGTACTTTATTCACTATATACTTATATATGGCAGCTGGCTTTAAGTTGCCTCCCTTAAATGTCATTATGGTCCATCTATATATTTTTGGGTTATTTCTTTCACTGAGGTTTGGCTAATGCAGAGCAGTCATCGTGGGCTACCCTTTACTTGGTCTTGGGTTTGTGATGGTGACTTGGAGAGCGGAGGTTCTTTTAAAGGAGACATATAGAATAAATGAAAAAACCCTAATTGTGTAGGCAATTATAAGTAATATATGGTGTTGCTTTTACATGGTGCTAAAAATTAATATTATCTTTAAAAATAGCCCCTTTATTGTAGTTCCCTATAGATGTTCTCTGGTCCCTGTCTGTGTTTCAAATGAGGGATGGGCGTGTCCTAACAGTCCCTGCCAGAAGCATAGTAGGAGGGGGACAGCCAATCAAAGCCCTGCAGTCACACACAGGCTTCAGTTCCCTATCAGGTCCTGCTAGCTGCTGATTGGTTCCTGTCCTACAGTGCAGTGAGCTGAGAGCCGCCGCCCCCCCCCCTTCACAGCCTGGGAATTCAGGGAGTAGGAAGTGGAAGAGAAGGGAGGGATTATTAGGGTTTTTGCAGAAATATTCAATAAATCAGCCTGAAACACTACATTTTAAGCAAAATTCTTCTATAACTAAATGAGTATAATGCACTGGTACGTTCTTATTTTTTACACAAAATGTCTCCTTTAAGATATATAAAGGGTAAGTAAAGAATCTACACTGTTTGTGCACTTCAGGGTTGGCCTCCCAATAGTGTCCTGCTCCCAGCATCCCTCAGCAGACAAAGGAAAACTGGAGATCTGCTGCTGGGTTTTAATATATTGGGCCCCACCAGCAAATGATGATCATTTTCACTGCATAGTTTTCACCTTATTTATTTGTCGGCACATGTTATGTTAAATAAAGCTGACTCTGCATGGAAGAATAAAGTTGCACAGGTCGGCAATTTCAGCCTAATTCACTGAATATTAAGTTAGACCAAGTATGACGCTTATCTGTTGTATCTAACTCCAGGTATAAAGATTGTCTGTTGCTTGTGTAATTTTTTGCTCAAGTTTACTGTTTTGAATGAATCCTATCCCTTTAATGATCCTGCCCTTATGGGAGATCACAAAGAATTAGAACACATATTAATGTCTGAAATGCTATCAAAGCAGCTTTATGACAAATTCCTCCGTATAAGCCTTATCTCCTCTCAATGGGCCATAATATCATAAATCATTTTAGCTTTTACCAGCTGCTGCATTGCATTTTCTAATAATAATAATAATAATAATAATAATAATAAGGTTTAAAACTTGAAAAAAAACCTAATGACAAAATCCTTTTTTTTTTCCATTCAATTCCATAACCAGTAGTAAAATATGTGTAGGGAAACATCAAACGACTGGCTCCACAGCCTTCCTCAAGTTTGAGAAAGCCTTCAGTTATATCCTACAGGAAGACTTGGGATCTCTCTTGAGTAATGCAGTATTGTTTTAGTCTCAAGTAACAATAATTACTCAATAACTTAATCTTTAATAAGTAGTGTGAAAAAGTTATACTGAAATACAAAAAGCGGCTCTATCCTAAATGGAGATGGATGAAAAAGCTGACTGTGTTAAAATACTGGTCCGGGTATGTAAAACCCCAAACTCTACTCGCTAATTAATTTCAATTAAACGACAGCTCACCTGATAACGGAATTGACCTGTGTGTATGTACCCCAGTCCGTAATTTTCGGGGCGAATCCACTCCGTATAATCAATCAATAGAAAGTTATACAATTGAGGTTCGGACTCACTCACCGATATCAGCGGATGGCTCGGGTGCTGCGCCCGTACCTGTAGATTGGGGTGGCAATGCAGGAATAAACAGAATGAGTACGCATTCCTGAACCAGCCGATGAAGATAAAACTTGACTTTATTCTAGGGATGCACTATTTCGGATTTGGCTGAACCCCAGAATCCTTTGTGAAATATACGGCCGAATACTGAACTGAATCCAAATCCTATGTGCATATGCAAATTAGGATGGGAAGAGGAAAACATTTTTTACTTCCTTGTTCTGTGACAAAAAGTCACGCAATTTCCCTCCCTGCTCCTAATTTTCATATGAAAATTACGATTCGGATCGGCCAGGCAGGAGGATTCGGCCGAATCCGAATCCTGCTGAGAAAGGCCAATTCCTGGCCGAATCCCAAACCGAATCCTGGATTTGGTGCATCCCTACTTTATTCCATGTTAATAAAACCACATGTCCTGACGCGCAATCATAAGTATCAGTAGATACGAAACACGTCAGGACATGTGGTTTTAATAACCTGGAATAAAGTCAAGTTTTATCTTCATCGGCTGGTTCAGGAGCGCATGCTCATTACGTTTATTCCTGAAAAAGGTATAACAAAAGAAAAGTTGACCCACACATTTGCTGACATGAACATCATTTTGCTGCTCATTTTGATTGTGCTCAGTTTTCCTCTTAGTTAGTAGGGTTCTGTATCATTAGAAGATCAATTCAACTTCTCATGTCATTCTCTATCATTCTAAATTACCCAGATGAAATGTATAGTTTGGCTACCATTTTTATGTCATTTCTGGTCATGGATTACTGTAACAACATACCGCGGTGGTCTAGTGGGGGGACGGCAGGGACGCCCGCCGAGAGCAGTATCCTCTTCTTCCTGAAAGTCGCAGTACTTGGGCATGCGCGGCACGCCTCTGCTCCCTTTATTGGCGCATGCGCGTTGGCATGCTTACGTAAGCGCAATTGCACGAAATTCAAAAGGTTTAAGAGGCGCATTTTGACTTGTGATCATGTCATCTTGTCTTAAGTTCCTGGGTGCGCTACCTATCTGTTTTTTTCTGTGATCTGATATCCTGTTGTGACCCCTGCCTGTTTTTGGACGATTCTGACTTCTGTATCCTGACCCTTGCCTGGTAACCGACTTCGCTTATTCTCTGCCTGCCCCGGCCTGATCTGACTTTGCTTTCTGTCTACACCTTGTACCGCAACCTTCTGCCCAAAAGACTAAACATACCCGTTGCGCCCCTTTGCTTGTTCAGAACCCCTCGCTTTGCAACTCTCTTAATAAGTCCTGGCGGCATCCGATTAGCAGAGGGCTCCTCCCGAGGTGAAAGGCGGCTGTTAAAGGTGGAAGCAAGAGCCGAGAACAGGGTGCTTAGCATCGGTTCTGAATTTAGGGTGACAATTACCATTGAATGATCGTGGAGCATTGAAGAATGTCCAAAGATTCTGGACCACTTTTGACACCTGTAGACGACAGATGATTTTCTAGTTACTAGGACTTTACTGCTCAACGTTCCTTCTCTAAAGTTTGGTTCTTAGTTGCAGTGATCATTTTATGTTATCAAACCCAAACATACCTATTTTGGCTCTACCTCCAAGTATGAAGATTGTCTCTTTGGATGAACCCTCAAAGTACCAAGATAGTCTTTTTGGGATTGACCACCACGTATGAAGACTGTGTGTTTTGAATGTACTTCACATGTCAAGATCGTCTTTTTGGGTCTTTGTATGAAGAGTGCCTGTTTTGGATGTACCTCCAAGTATGAAGATTATCTTTTTTGTTGGGGTTACATCCAAGTATTAAGATTGTCTATTCCTAGCATCCTTTTTTCTCAAGATTGTTATTCTCCTCTGTATATCCCTTTTATAATCGTGTCTTTATGCATGATCACAAAGAATTAGAGCAGGATATTAATGTCTGAAATGCTATTACAACAGCTCAATGTCAATTTCCCCTGGACAACTCTTATCTTCTAATTCTCTCTTAATGGGCTATAATATTATAAATCATTATAACTTGTACCAGCTGCCACACTGCATTTTCTCATAATAAGGGTTAAAACCTGAAAAGGCCCAGTAACAAATACAGGTTTGGTAACTATTATTCAGAATGCTCAAGACCTGGGGTTTTCCAGATAAGAGATCTTTCTGTAATTTGGATCTACATACCTTAAGTCTACTAGAAAATCATGTAAACTTTAAATAAACCCAATAGGCTAGTTTTGCTTCCAATAAGGATTAATTATATCTTAATTGGGATCAAGTACAAGCTACTGTTTTATTATTACAGTGAAAAAAAGTAATAATTTCTAAAAAATGTAATTATTTTGGAGTCTATGGGAGACTTTCCATAATTTGGAGCTTTATGGATAGCGGGTTTCCAGATAACTGATCCCTTACCTGTACTTTTTTTTACTCCAACCCAAAACTCAGTGCTCATCTTTGTAAGTAAAGCTTTCAATTCACTATGGTGTTTAAGATCAGGACTGTCACTGTCCTACTATTACACCTTAAATTGATGATCTTTATAATAAAAGTAGCAATTCTAAAGGAAAGGATGGGAGTATCTGATGCTGTACGGAATCAAGATGAATGACAAATAGACAACAAAATATCATGGCTGGAATCTTTCTCTGGGGATAGCAAAGGTGAAGTAATGTCAGGGCTACATCCGTGAGTGCTGTTTTGCGATGTGGTGGAAACTTTCAAATGTATCAGAAGAATTATTAGAGTTCAGGAGGGAGCTATTTATCACAAAGAGTGGGAAGGCTGAAACTAAAGGACACAAACCGAACTTGCAAGTAACAAAAGAAAGCTAAAGAAAGTCTACAATAAACAGGAAAAGATAGATATTTGCATTGACTCAAAGTAGATCTAGTAAGGCTTTAAAATATGTGAGGCAGGTGTTGTACGGTCAACAAACATATGTTATGCCTTATAATACATGAGTGATACTCAGAGTTCCCTGTATTACTCAGCCTGCAGCCTTGTGTCTTTATATGGTCACAGAACAACCCCTCAGTGACTTCTAATATCCTTATCATTTACAGTAGGGGTACATTATGCTTTATAATACATGAGTGATACTCAGAGTTCCCTGTATAATTCAGCCTGCAGCCTTGTGTCTTTATATGGTCACAGAACAACCCCTCAGTGACTTCTAATATCCTTATCATTTACAGTAGGGGGTACATTATCCCTTATAATACATGAGTGATACTCAGAGTTCCCTGTATAACTCAGCCTGCAGCCTTGTGCCTTTATATGGTCACAGAACAACCCCTCAGTGACTTCTAATATCCTTATCATTTACAGTAGGGGGTACATTATCCCTTATAATACATGAGTGATACTCAGAGTTCCCTGTATAACTCAGCCTGCAGCCTTGTGTCTTTATATGGTCACAGAACAACCCCTCAGTGACTTCTAATATCCTTATAATTTACAGTAGGGGGTACATTATCCCTTATAATACATGAGTGATACTCAGAGTTCCCTGTATAACTCAGCCTACAGTCTTGTGCCTTTATATGGTCACAGAACAACCCCTCAGTGACTTCTAATATCCTTATCATTTACAGTAGGGGGTACATTATCCCTTATAATACATGAGTGATACTCAGAGTTCCCTGTATAACTCAGCCTGCAGCCTTGTGTCTTTATATGGTCACAGAACAACCCCTCAGTGACTTCTAATATCCTTATAATTTACAGTAGGGGGTACATTATCCCTTATAATACATGAGTGATACTCAGAGTTCCCTGTATAACTCAGCCTACAGTCTTGTGCCTTTAAATGGTCACAGAACAACCCCTCAGTGACTTCTAATATCCTTATCATTTACAGTAGGGGGTACATTATCCCTTATAATACATGAGTGATACTCAGAGTTCCCTGTATAACTCAGCCTGCAGCCTTGTGCCTTTATATGGTCACAGAACAACCCTCAGTGACTTCTAATATCCTTATCATTTACAGTAGGAGGTACATTATCCCTTATAATACATGAGTGATACTCAGAGTTCCCTGTATTACTCAGCCTGCAGCCTTGTGCCTTTATATGGTCACAGAACCCCTCAGTGACTTCTAATATCCTTATCATTTACAGTAGGGGGTACATTATCCCTTATAATACATGAGTGATACTCAGAGTTCCCTGTATAACTCAGCCTACAGTCTTGTGCCTTTATATGGTCACAGAACAACCCCTCAGTGACTTCTAATATCCTTATCATTTACAGTAGGGGGTACATTATCCCTTATAATACATGAGTGATACTCAGAGTTCCCTGTATAACTCAGCCTGCAGCCTTGTGTCTTTATATGGTCACAGAACAACCCCTCAGTGACTTCTAATATCCTTATAATTTACAGTAGGGGGTACATTATCCCTTATAATACATGAGTGATACTCAGAGTTCCCTGTATAACTCAGCCTGCAGCCTTGTGTCTTTATATGGTCACAGAACAACCCCTCAGTGACTTCTAATATCCTTATCATTTACAGTAGGGGGTACATTATCCCTTATAATACATGAGTGATACTCAGAGTTCCCTGTATAACTCAGCCTGCAGCCTACATGTTTCATTGGGACAGATTTCATATACTGATATAGTTTAAAAAATTACAACTCAAATGCAGCAAACTCACATTCAGTCTAGCAACTTCAACCTAGCAATTTGAAAAACTTTAATTCACTACACTAGGACAACTTTTGCATTTAAGTTTTCCGCACTTAACAAACCTCGAAAATTTGAGTTTTGGTAAATCTAATGCAAGTTTGCAATTTTCAGTGCAAACAACTTGAATTGCAGTAAAAAATTGAATTGTACTGTAACACCAAAAAATTAAAGTGGTTTAAAGGAATGACAATATAACATACTGTTGCCCTGCACTGATAAAACAGTTTTTTTGCTTCAGAAACTCTACTATAGTTTATATAAACAAGCTGCTGTGTAGCCATGGGGGCAGCCATTCAAGCACAGGATACACAGTAGATAACAGATAAGTACTACTATAGTTTATATAAACAAGCTGCTGTGTAGCCATGGGAGCAGCCATTCAAGCACAGGATACACAGTAGATAACAGATAAGTACTACTATAGTTTATATAAACAAGCTGCTGTGTAGCCATGGGGCAGCCATTCAAGCACAGTATACACAGTAGATAACAGATAAGTACTACTATAGTTTATATAAACAAGCTTCTGTGTAGCCATGGGGGCAGCCATTCAAGCACAGGATACACAGTAGATAACATTAAGTACTACTATAGTTTATCTAAACAAGCTGCTGTGTAGCCATGGGGGCAGCCATTGAAGCACAGGATACACAGTAGATAACAGATAAGTTCTGAAGAATCC
Organism: Xenopus laevis; assembly: GCF_017654675.1. Taxonomy (NCBI): domain Eukaryota; kingdom Metazoa; phylum Chordata; class Amphibia; order Anura; family Pipidae; genus Xenopus; species Xenopus laevis. The sequence continues at coordinate 190,289,542 of NC_054372.1, forward strand.
CATTGTATACTACAAAGATTTTCTATTTTCTGTTGTGTATCCTGTAACTTTTCTCTGCTTGTCATATCAATAATAGTAGAGTTTCTTAACAAACACACCAGTTGTACATTACACTAGGGCAATACTATATAATATTTTCTTGACTTTATTACATTTACATTTTTTGGTGTTACTCTTCCTTTAAGAAATGTAAGCCTTAAGATTGGGGCATTAGACAAAAACTATTTGCTCTTTTCTCTTGAAATGACCGTTAAAAAATGTTTTTCTAAAATCTGCAAAACCTTTATTTTTTTAGTTTATCATTTTTGCAAGAAAAGAAAACCCGATCAAGAAAGAAAAATCTGGTTAAAAAAAAGTTCAATTAAACTTTTTTTTTTTTTTTAAATCGGATGCCCTGTTCCTAATGGCTGAAATCTTTCTATTTCAGACCTTTACTAGTATAATGAGATTTATTTTGGTATTTTCATTGGTTTCCGAAACTATATTTAGTCTATCTTTTCTAATGTACTTTCTTTGTATCCGTGTGGGAAATGTCCTACTGAAAGCACATACCGTATATACTCGAGTATAAGCCGAGTTTTTCAGCCCCCAAAATAGGCTGAAAAACTCTACCTCGGCTTATACTCGGGTCAAGCGTAAAAACGGTCGCCGGCGTCTAAGAATAGTCGCCGGCATCCAAGAATAGTCGATGGGAGCAGAAACACTCAATTTTTTGATTGAAACTTCCAGAAGCTTCTGCATTTCTCACCCTCGGCTTATACTCGAGTCAATAAGCTTTCCCAGTTTTTGGAGGTAAAATTAGGTACCTCGGCTTATACTCGTGACGGCTTATACTCGAGTATATACGTTACAACTTTTATTCAGCAGAAACAACAAAACCAAATATAGTGTATGGGAACAGGAAATTAATTTATGTTGAATTTTCGTTTTTTTTAAATATTTTTTTCACTTTTATTATATCTGGAATTAGTGCTATCCAAGGGAGCACCAATTATCATCCTTTAAATGAAATAATGAAACCTAAGATTTCAATTTGTATTCATTTAAGTAAAGGCCCTTAGACCGAAGCTTCATCTTGTGATCCCCTAAACCGCGCAAGTGGAACGCTGTCAATATATCCTGAACAGAGATCGATGAGGTTGTTGCACACTGATGAGTCCCAGAAGCCTCTTTACTTTCCTTACGAACACAGATATAAGTTGGCACATTATTTTTCACATTTTGCGCCTGTAGCAACTGCCTGGACGTCAGGAAGAATCTGTTCATTAAATGTAAAGAATGGGGAGAAATTTGGATGGGAAAATATGTTTCGTTGTTGTCTTGATTTAGTTTCTTATTTTAATGGTTCTCATTGAGTACATTTAAGAGCCAAGCCAAACAATCTATTTACAGGTATGGGATTCGTTATCCAGAAACCCGTTATCAGGAAATCTCGGAATTATGGCAAGGCAGTATCTCATAGATTCCATTATTTCCAAATAATCCAACTTTTTAAAAATTATTTCCTTTATCTCTGTAATAATAAAACAGTAGCTTGTACTTGATCCAAATTAAGATATAATTAATCCTTATTGGAGGCAAAACCAGCGTATTGTTTTTTTTATTAAATACATGATTTTCTATATATATATTACAGAAAGATCCGTTATCCGGAAATGCCCAGGTCCCGAGCATTCTGGATAACATATATAAAATATATTTTTTAATTCACAGGGGCAGATTTACTAACCAGTGAAAATTCACCAGCGTCCACTTCACACCAAGTGCAACATTTCGCCAGGCGAAAATTCGCTCAGACCAATTCGCTAACTGAGTTTCGCTAGCGGAGTTTCTTCATGGGCGCCAACCGCGCCAAAAACCAAACAGACAGCACAGTACAGAATTGTGAAAGACCACCAAGGCCCGGGCCTTGGACGGCAGGATTTTAGGGGGCAGCATAAAGCCCACACACACCCGCCTTCGTTTGGAAGCTCTGGGGCTGATCATGAGATACAATAGTTTTTCAAATTTCCCGTGGGCCCATCCCCAGTGCTCCCGACCTGATGATTTGTAGGGGAGGGAACAGGGGTGATGAACATTAGGGCCTAGGGGTGCTCCCTGTGTAAATCCGGCCCTGTGCCTAGGTGGCAGCTTTTGGGAGGGGCCGGCCATCAGGTGCCAATATAATTAAGTACATTTGTTTAAGAAAAATTAAAAAATTCTGCAGCCACCGTGGAAGACTTTACATATAACATACCTTGTTGCTAACATGTGGATTTATCTGCTGCTTTGGTGTCCAGGGCTCCTGTTGTTTGCCTCTCTTGTCACTCCACTAACAGAAAGTCGTGTATATTTCTACTATATACTATACTGTATATGTATTTGTTTTTAAGCTCTCTGGCCTTCACCATAGTCAGTTAAGAAAGAGTATAATTTAGTCTCCAGGGTCAAAATGCAATAAGTGCAAAACTGACGAATAAAAAACAAAACAAAATAAAAGCAAAAATAAAAAAAACAAAGCCAAGTTCTTCTGCTGCCGAGAAGCCTCTGTGCTGGTATAGTTTGTATAGATCACACAGTGGAATCAGTGGAAGTTTTGATTATAAATTCCCTTTAATGCCTTTAAAAGGCCAAACAGTAGAATATTTTGGGGTTTGAAACAGAGAAAATGTGCTGAAAATGTTTCAGTTAAGGGATGAAATCGTTTCCTTGCTTTGGCAAAAGCTAAAAGGAGGATTTTTGTGCATCAAAAATAGGGATGCGCCAAATCCACTATTTTGGATTCGGCCGAACCCCTGAATCCTTCTCGAGAGATTCGGTCGAATACCGAACTGAATCCGAATTTGCATATGGAAATTACGGGTGGAAAGGGAAAAACACTTTTTACTTCCTGGTTTTGTGACAAAAAGTCATGCGATTTCCCTCCCTGCCCCTAATTTGCATATGGAAATTAGGATTCGGCTGAATCTGAATCCTGCTGAAAAAGGCAGAATCCTGGCCGAATCCCGAACCGAATCCTGGATTCGGTGCATCCCTAATCAAAAATGATAAAAATGAAATATTTTGCACTGTTCTTTTTTTTCCAGCGGTTTTGTTACCAGCAGATCCAAAAGATCCACATTACAGGATAATAAAACAGTAGAAGAGCTGCTGAATAAAAAGCAAAATAACTCAAAATTATATAACTCAATTAATAAAAAAAATTAAAACCAACTGCAACTTGTCTCAGAATATCACTCTCTACACTATACTAAGGGGGTTATTTACTAAATTCCGAATGCAAAAATCATTTTTTTTTATTATAAAATCTGACTTTTAAAAAATCACGAAAAATTCGGAATTTATTAAACCCCGAGGATGGAAAAGTCAGAATCAGAAAATCCGGCATCTCAGACCTGTTGAGGTTGCATATAAAAAGTCCAAGTGAAGTCCCAGTGATTTTTTGATGTGCGCTGGGTTTTGGGCAATAACCCAAAGTTTTCGGGTGAAGATTTTGAAAAAATCGCGAAAATCGGATGAAAAAGTCAGAAAAACTCATAAAAATCAGATTTTTTCCGGCAAAGCAAATTTTCAGGAAAATGTAATAATAAATAAGCTTATAACACCCGAGTGGTTTTGATCGGAGTTTGTAGCAGAAAATTTCGAGATAAATTCGGACTTTGATAAATAACCCCCTAAAAGTCAATTTTAAGGTGAACAACCCCTTAAAAGGAAATAAATAAGGGAAATTATCGCATTATAAGCATTTTATATATTCCTTTACCAGCTTACTTATGCTGCAGTGTTATAAAGCAAAAATAGCCAGTAATGTAGAGAATGAGCAATGATAATGGCTCATATTCTGCAAAAACAATCCATACTGGATTCAACATTATAGGCCCACATGCCAAGCAGTTTGTTATTCCAAGAAGTGACCTCAATGATTGACTACATATTGATGTCTAAATACACAGGTTTCCGCTTTGTGAATTCAATTCGGATTCGACTTTTCTTGTCGGAATTATTCAATCGAATTTTAGACTTTTGAATTTTTCCATAAATAACATACTATTTGAATTGTGAATAAAATCGAATTTGTTAGAGTTTAAAAAAAATTGCATTACTCTAAATTCGACCTTTGATAAATAACCCCGAAGGTATGAAGATCCAAATATGGAAACATATTCAAAAAACCCCAGGTCCAGAGCATTCTGGATTATGGGTCCCATACAAGTACTAAAACCCTGGAAAGGCTACCACGCTGCACTTGGAACAGAGCTAAACTGGCCGATAAAAGAGGCCACAAAATGACGTAGGTGGCATCTGACCCCTCTAGCTATGGGCAGTGTTGCTTAGCAACCAGTCACCATTGATTCTAATCTCTCTCGCCTCTTCCCTGTCTTTATATTTGTAGCCCGCAATCTCCAGCAATCAGTTTGGCCTTTTACAATACACGCGTAGATATTTATGGAGTGTTTTTATTCCTGTTTCTTTCTTGTATTTCTACATTTGTTAGTCTGGAAAGAAAAAACAGCCTTGGAATAACATCACCGCTGAATTCAATCATTTCAGAACATCTATCCTATTTAATCACAGTGTGACTTGACTATCTGGCCCTGGATGAACTGTATTATCCATTGTATAAAGCTCAAATTAAATTGGCTACCCCCTTACATGAGGGCACAGCCAGTGGCTGCAGTGGGGCAGGGGAGTATCCCAACACTTCTCTCTTGGGAACTGATTTTTTGATTTATTTAATTTATTTAAAATGAACAAGATGAGAAAGCTTAGATGAAGCAGAGTCAACAACACCACTGAATTCATAAACCATATAAATTTCTGAAATGTCAGCATCGTTTGAGACATATTCATGGGGTCCTCCCTGCTAGTGATGTATGAGATTTCTCAATACTCATGGGATATGGGGGTTTAGCCAGGCCCGGATTGGTGGTGAGGCCACAAAGGCCCGGGGCTAGGGTGGCAAAAAAATAGGGGCGTCCCCAATTTGTGGGTGCTTGTGCGACTGCATTCGTATGGGTGAGGGTGTAGTGCGGGCAGATGGTGATTGGACCGGCGGCCTAGGGGCGCCTGCCACAGAAATCTGGCCCTGGGTTTAGCAGCAGGTCAGGTGAGTTTGGGGTAAAGCCTGTGCAACTAGAGGTTTGGTGGGTCAGGGTGTGGGTTAATATTGACCATTTTTAATGCACAGTAACCTTTAACTGCACCCTGTAGCTGGCAGTTGCCGTTGCAGTTGTTTATAGGGCAAATTACAGGCATGGGACGAGGGGCGATCCTGCCCATTTTGCCACCCGACGCGCCCTTAGTTCTACCAAACCTCCTTCATCACGGTACTAGCCTTTTCAGTGCCGGAAGGGGTCCACATCGCTAGTGCATAGAGCACAATTGCACTCTCTGCACTAGAAGAGCCGAATTTCCAGGTTGAGAAATGGAAGCCCCTGGCAACCAGGGGGGCACTGCCACCTGAGGCTATTTTCTCAGCTCGCCTCATTGGTGGAGCACCCCTGCATGGGACCTGTTTTCCAAAATGCTTTGGATCTGGGGTTTTCAGAATAACAGACCTTTCTTTCTGTATACCTTGTCTACTAGAAAATCATGTAAACATTAAATAAACCCAATAGGCTGGGTTTGCATTCAATAAGGATCAATTAGATCTTAGTTGGGATCAAGTACAAGCTACTGTTTTATTATTAGAATTTATAATGATTTGGATTATTTAGATAAAATGGAGTCTATGGGAGACGGCCTTTCAGTAATTTGGAGCTTTAAGGGTTTCTAGATAAAGGATCCCATACTTGTATAACATATGGGTGAGAAACTACAGTTCAAGTTGAGTTCCCCATTCTTCTGAGCAACTCTTAGCTTATATATACAGAGTTACAGATATCGGAAATACTACCAGCCTGGATATTCCAAGAATAGCTAGGGCAGCAAATAATCATTAACCACATTTCCAAGATTTTCCAATCAGGAGTATCTGTGAGCCACTGCTTCAGGTGAGTCGTTTGGAGACTCCTGATTATGAAGGAGCTTTAGCTATAGGCTTAAATTCTTTAGACATTCAACCAAATTCAGTTCAATCAGAAAAACATAGGGCTAATTAACAAAGCAGAGGGCACCCAAGCTAAAATGGCCAAGAGGCTGTGTGTGTGGATTGATGTTATTCTATGAAGGTACTTGCATCCAAACACACTCCTATTGCACGTATTAGCAATTAGGAACCCTGAAGCTAGGGCCACTCTGAATGTGCTGGTAGCTCCAGGGTTCCCCTAGGACATTAGGCCAATAGGAACACCAGAAATGCACCCAAAGAATCACATGGTAATCCAATTTAAATTACAGGTGCCCAAAATTGCATGGACTCCCCCAAAGCCTTCATTGGAATTTTCATGGAAGCAACACCCTCCAAAACCCAGAGATACATTTTCCCCATCAAACTGAATCTGATCCATTGTCTCCAAACTCTATAAATCTGCAAAAACTGATTTATATAGCACAATTGTGACGGGCAAATATATTAGCCTGGCACGAATTTGCAGCGAATTTTTGCGCTTCCCCGCTGGCGAATAAATTCACAAATCTCCCGCGAAAAATTCTGGACACCCATTGGCTAATGCCAGTATCAAAATTGACGCAAGCTACTTTTTCGTCAATTTCTGATTTTCATGATTTTTTCGGGAAGATTTCAGATTTCGCGATTTTTTCTTGAAACGTTCAGATTTTCAAAAATTTTCTGTAAATTTTTCGCCATATGCAAATTTCGCGAGTGTTGCTGGAAATTGGTGAATTCTTTGGAAGAGCAAAACCGGAGAAATTCGCCCATCACTATTGCTAAACGCTATGGGGCATGTTTAGCGACATTGAAATTTTAATTTTTACAGCTATTCAAATTTTTTGTGGCAAAAATCGAAGCATAAAAAACCCCTCAAAAACTTGTTTTAAAAAATTTGCCATCTGAAATCATGTAGAAGTCAACGGGATTGGAATTTTCTAATTCCAACCTGTTTTACAATTTCGGTTATAATTTCATTTGAAATTTGTCAAGCTTATTGAAAATGAAGGACAAAATGTGATTTCACTGCTTTTCAGTTGTTTTTTAAACTCTTTTAAGCACTCAAGTTTTTAAGATTCAAGTTTTTTTCAAAAATAAGAGTGCATTCATTTCCAAGTTTTCTTGAATTAGAAAAAACTCCAAAAATAAAGGTTTGTTAAATCCGTCCTTAAGGGTGTTATTTAATAAAGTCAGTTTTTTTTTATGGTGGAAGTTTTAAAGGGGAAAACCACTAATTCTTTGTAGAGAAAAACTTTGCATTTTTGAGATTCATTAACCCCCGAGTCTGTTAAAAATCTGTTTAAAATGTACTCCAACACAAACCTGGCGAGTTCATGTAGAAATCAATGGCAGATGTCCCTTTTACAGTATGGAAGATATCCTGCGCTGGGTTTCGTACAATAATCTGAAGATTTCGTGGTTTCTGAAAAAGTCTGCGTTTTTGGGAGTCAAATCCAAAAAAATCAGACAATTTGTTTTGTTTTTTCGAATTTATTGAGTCTTTTCCTGCACCAGATTTTTTTGTGAAAATTTATTGATAAAAATTTATTGTTGGACTGGTTTTAACAAAATATTGAGAACATTTGATAAATAAACCCCTAAATGTAGTCAGAGGTGAATTCTGATGATTTTCGTTTGTTAAATTTCTGGCTTCCGTAAAAAAAAAAAAAAACCTCAAAAGTTAGACAATTAGGGGCAAATTCATCAAGGGTCGAATATCGAGGCTTAATTAACCCTCGATATTCGACTGGGGATGAAAATCCTTCGACTTTGAATATCGAAGTCGAAGGATTTTGCGCAAATACTTTGATCGAACGATCGAAGGAATAATCGTTTGATCGAACGATTAAATCCTTTGAATCGAACGATTCGAAGGATTTTAATCCAACGATTGAAGGATTATCCTTCGACCATAGGCTAACATTGGGTTCGGTAGCTTTTAGGTGGCAAACTCGGGGGTCGAAGTTTTTTCTTAAAGAGACAGTACTTCAACTATCGAACGGTCGAATAGTCGAACGATTTTTAGTTCGAATCCTTCGATTCGAAGTCGAAGTCGTAGTCGAAGGTCGAAGTAGCCCATTCGATGGTCGAAGTAGCCAAAAAAACACTTCGAAATTCAAAGTATTTTTTCTTCTATTCCTTCACTCGAAGTTAATGAATTGGCCCCTAAATGATGTTTTAGTCTACGGATTCTATGGGCCATGAATATTATTAGTCTTTTCACTTTCAATCTGTGAAAAAATTGTATGTCATTTTAATTCTCGTTACTATTTTTGTGGAAAAATGAGCTCTCTGGTAAAGGTCAACTCTTTTATCCTTAAGGGGAAATTCATGAGTTCATTTCTAGGTATTATTTTTTTATTGCAGCTAAAATTCTTCAATTAAGGCGTCTATACATCATTACGGTTGAATAACAAAATGTTATGAGATTTGAAAAAAAATTTTTTTGCAAAGGCGCCTGTTGGAAGGAGATTTAGTATAAAGAGCAGGAGCTATATTTTTCCATGAAAGAGGTCATTTTTAACCTATTTGAAAATGAGTTCACATCGTGGATGCTGCAGGGACTGAGCTTCATGTTCATTATGTGGGTCCCTGGTGGGCAGGGGGCTTTCGTATCAGTTATGGGCAGCGATAATATTACCACTTGTTCTACAACACACTCTTCCACTCATTTTTTCAATTAAAAAAGGGACCAACGCTCTATTAACCTCTTGACTCATTTTCCATTTTTCATCCCCGTATAGGACAGTGATTGTAAACTTTGTATTAAAAAAGGCATATATTGCCGTGCAGCATCTCCCCGTTTTATGGCATCTTAAAGATAAAGTAGTCATTTGTCAACGCAAAAAAAGGTTTGACGGTTTATCAAATCGGTGACCTCCCAACAACCTTTTAATGGCTTTCTTACCAGCAGAATGGGGGAAACATCTCTATTTTGAAAGATGTTGAAAAATGAACATTTAATCCATCTGCAACTGTACCAAAAGGGGCTTTATTTTGATTATTTTTCGAGGGGCGGGTGAGGAATTACCAACATCGAATTTTCTTTCAATCTGGCAACTGCTCATGAGGAGGAATACGGTTTTACAAAATACTCTCAAACGAATTTTTATAAATGAAAAAAAAGCTGAGACTTAAATAAATGGCCACAAATAGTGATGGGCGAATAATTTTGCTAGGTGCGAATTTGCGGCGAATTTCCGCAGGTGAATAAATTCGCAAAACTGCAGCGAAAATTCGTCATTGCCAAAAAATCTTGGACGCGCGTCAGAAAAGTCACTTGTATCAAACCCATCTAGCGTCAACATTATTTGGACACCCATTGACTTTAATGCTGGTGCCAAAATTGACGCTAGCGTCAGAATTGACGCAGGCGTCAAAATTTTTTGCCGTTTCGCGGGAAATTCAATAATATTTTGGCGAATCGAAACGGGACAAATTCGCCCATCACTGGCCACAGCAGAACAGGACTGGAAGTGTTTTTGGTAGAATTTTGGTAGAAGATCAGTTAGAAATGGAAACTTCATGGAGCATGCTCAATAGAGGCTGGACTTGCTGCTGTTCATCAAATAATGTGTTGATATTTACCAGTATATAAAGCTGATGACCTCATGTACAGATTTTTAAAAGCTGAAAAAAACAGAAAATAGAACAATTTAAATTTGATATTCTGTATTGGTTAATAATGATATTTTCTGAAGGTAAACTGCCCCTTTAAGACTGGTCCTCCAGCAACACTTCAAATTGACTTTTAGTATGATGCAGATACAATCTGCAACTGGTTTTCATTTTTTATTTTTTCAATTATTTATCTTTTTATTAAACTGGTCTCCAGTTTGTAATTTCAGTAATCTGGTTGCTAGGGTCCAAATTCCCCTAGCAACCATGCATTGATTTGAATAAGAGACTGGAATATGAATAGAAGAGGCTCTGAATAAAAACGCGAGTAACATAAAGTAGCAATAACTACGGGCAAATTTATCAAGGGTCAAATTTCAAAGTAAAAAATACTTCGAAATTCGACCATCGAATTTAAATACTTCGAATTTGGGTATTCTGCGGTCGAAGTAAAACCATCCGATCAAACGATTAAATCCTTCGAATCAAACGATTCAAACAATGTTATCATACGATCGAACGATTTTACTTTGACTTCAGAAAACTTAGAAAAATGCTGTAGAAGGTCCCCATTGGCTAATATAGCACTTCAGGGAAGTATTGAAGTCGAAGGTTTTTTTAAAGAGACAGTACTTCGATTATGGAATATTCAAACTATTTTACTTCGAATCAAATTCTAGGTAAATTTGAGGTCACAGTATCCTATTCGATGGCCGAAGTATCCAAAAAATTACTTCGAATTTTGAATTTTTTTACTTCGAAAATTCCCTTGATAAATCTGCCCCTAAATTTTTAGTCTTATAGAGCATTTGTTCTTAGATGGGGTCAGTGCCCTCATTTGAAAGCTGAAAACATTCAGAAGTAGAAGGCAAATAAATCAAAAACTACAGAAAATAAATAATGAAGGCCAACTGAAAAGTTGCTTAGAATTAGCCGTTCTAAAACATACTAAAAGTTAACGTAAAGGTGAACCACCCTTTTAAGAAAACTTTAAGAAAATGTGGTCATGTAGCCTTGAGTAGAAATAAGAGGCACAAAAGTGCAACCCCTAGTGCTTATTACAAAAAGTACTTGTGTCCTATATCTGGATGTGCAAGACTGAAAATCCGGCATCAGGTGTAGAGTAGAGTTACCACACTAGCCAAGGTAAGGATTTGGGCTACTTTTTGGGCCTTGGCTAGTTTGTACTTTGGAAACCAGTCAAAGTTTTTTCTTGCACTAATGTGCCAAGCCTGTGTCTTTCAATGCATGTTGGGTAATGTCGTTTTTGTTTAACTATTTGCTGAATGCCAAGTTTAATGTAAGACTACAATACCCAGAATGCAACGGGACTGACTTGTGTAGAAGTTGGGTGTTCCCAGATTTTCTCGCGTCACTCTTCAACATTGTCATATTTTCCAGTGACTTTCCTCAATTTCAGACAATTTTGGGGCAAAAATCAGCTGGCTACCAAAATGTCTGTTTTACCAATATTTATTTGAAATTGTATATGTATTAGGGCCTTATGGGGCCCATATACCTCACCTCTAATGAAGGGCAAATCTGTCCCATTTTGCTTCATGGAAAAATTTGCAAATCAGTGAAAACTTGAAAAAGGTGTATTTTCACATATATTCATTAATTTTTTTAGGCTTTGTTTTTTTACTGCACGTATTTTGCTATTTTTGGGCTACTTTTGAAGTGCATCTTGGCTAGTTTTGGCTGGTTTTGAAAATTAGACCTGGCAACCCTGGTGTAGAGCTGGTGACCATGATGTAACCTTAAAGAAGAAGCAAAGCTTAACTAAAGAAGTAGCTAGAACTGTTGTACATGATGTTTTGTGCTTCTGTACCAGCCCAAGGCAACCACAGCCCTTTAGCAGTAAAGATCTGTGTCTCCAAAGATGCCCCAGTAGCTCCCCATCTTCTTTTCTGCTGATTCACTGCACATGCTCTGTGCTGCTGTCACTTACTGAGCTTAGGGACTCACTCACAATATACTAGGGATGCACCGAATCCAGGATTCGGTTCGGGATTCGGCCAGGATTCGGACTTTTTCAGCAGGATTCGGATTCGGCCGAATCCTTCTACCTGGCCAAACCAAATCCGTATCCTAATTTGCATATGCAAATTAGGGGTGGGGAGGGAAATCGCGTGCCTTTTTGCCACAAAACAAGGAAGTAAAAATGTTTTCCCCTTCCCACCCCTAATTTGCATATGTAAATTAGGGTTCGGATTCGGTTCGGTATTCGGCCGAATCTTTCACAAAGGGTTCGGGGGTTCGGCCGAATCCAAAATAGTGGATTCGGTGCATCCCTACAATATACAGTACACATAGAATAGAAATGTCCCAATATAAGGCTGATTAGTAATTAATACAGATAATTACTACATGGCAGCACAGAAACCAGTGCAATTAGCATCAGAATTTAATAATCAGCAAACCTGTAGCATCAGCTTATATTACAGGGAAGCTCATTTTCTGCTGGATAATTAGTGACGAGCCCTAAGCTTAGCTTCTCAACAGCCAATCAGAGCCCACTGAGCATGTGAGTGTCACAGACACTTTCCAAGATGGTGACCCCCTGTGACAAGTTTGAAGTCCTGGATCATTGCTGCTATTGACAAGCTCAAACTTTAGCCTCGTGCAACAGGCTCAGTACATAAAACATGGTATGCTTAGCCATATTCATTTTTAGGGTTTAGTTCTCCTTTAAGTATCCACTCATGAATACGGCCTGTGGAACACAAGACTCAATGTTAATTAAATAATTAAACACATTTTTTTCAGTAATAACAGAACAGAACCTTGTACTAAAATGTAATTAATCCTTTTTGCAGTCAAAACAACCCTATTGGGTTTATTTAATGTTTAGATGATTTTTTTGCAGACTTAAGGTATAAAGATCCAAATTAAAGAAATTAATCTCAGCTACATTTCCCAGCATGCTCATTGGGATCTAAGCTGCCACTGTAGGAAAAACTACAACAAGACCTTGTTTTCAATGCCAATATGACGTGGGGAGCAGTGATAAATCTTTAATAAAAAGTTTGATGATTGATCGATGTGTGGAAGTGGGAGATGTGCTTGAGCATGAGAGGAGCAGGATATTGCACGATTGACCGTCGGCTGAACTCCGGATGTCCCTTAGCCGATGATTAGGTGCCCTGTAGAATATCTTTGGCCATTTGGCTGGACGGTGGCCACTGATTGTAGGAAAGAGTAATGATTGTTTTTTGTGCCGTCTGACATGTTCCAATTCATTAGAGTTATGGCCACAGATGATTGCTGGTCCCTGGCATTAGCATTTGCCTATTAGTAAGGTTTGCAGGTTCATGTCAAAGGGTAAATGGAGGAACAAAATACAAAGATTTATTCATCTTTCTGATATTGTCTTCAGTGAAACTTCCTTTTTTTTTGCCAAAATATTTGCCAGGTGCAGATATTGTATCGGAAATTGCCATTCAGAAATAAAGAATTTGTTTGCGCCTCTTCATTCATGAGAATAGTGATTGTCATAAGGAAACAATTTGGGGGGAATGTAATAAAAGTCGGTAAAGGGAAAACTATTCGCAATGCGAAAAGTTATGCCTTTGACCGAAACAATGTTGCTTTGCGACAATTTAATAAAGCTTTTGCAAACTCGGAAATTGTTCAGCGACCACTTCCGACAGTGGAAGACTGGTTGCGAATTTTATGGTTTGCGTCAATGCGCAGTGAATGTGATAAAACTTCTTACTGAAAAAGTCGCTCCAAAAGATTCCGACACCTTCAAGCACTTCTTAAGAGTGCGCAATTACAATTTACAAGCAATAGCCGTTTAAGGAACAATATTACATTGCGAGATGTGTATTTTTATTCTTATTGGTGCAAATTATTTTATTACATTTCCCCAATTAAGTCTAAATGGTCTATTTATTTAAAAACTTTAGAAAGGTCAAAAGCGAAATTTATCTACAACTTTATGGGTAAAAATTTTGAGATACGATGATATATTGGTATTTGCAATGGAACCTCAATTTTACATCTCCTGATTTCAAGTTTTCCATCATTTTCCATTTGTTGTTTTATGCATAATAGTGATGGGCGAATTTAATCGGCAGGCGTGAATTTTGCAGCGAATTCGCGAAACGGGCTTGAAAGTTTTCACTGGCGTCAAAAAAACGGACATCTGCGTCACAAAAAACGGACGTCGGCGTCAAAAACGGACGCTGGCGTCAAAAATGGACGCTGGCATCAAAAACGAGACGCCGGCGCTGTTTCGCGAATTATTCGCCGTTTCGCAAATTTTTTGCCGTTTCGCATATTTCGTGGGAAATTCTCGAATTTTCCAGCAAAGCGAAATGGAGCAAATTCGCCCATCACTAATGCATAATACATTTCCCTGATTTTACATTTTCCTGGATTTTACACCATTTTTTTCTGGTTGTAAAAACGGGGCTTCTACTGTATCAGGTTTGTATTTGAATTGTCCCTTTCACATAAACACAATGTTTTTTCTCTTTGACTTTATGTCAAACAGAGGGCTGTTATTTTACTCTTTGGCCACATGGTAGTTTCCAGTTATGACTTTTTTCTAGTGTTCACTGGTTTTTACTAGTATTGGTTAATATATTTCTATTAATTTATCAATTATTGAATTTAAATCATTTAATTTGCTTTGAACTTGTCATGTAAATTAACTAAATAAATTGTTTATTGATGTATTATTGATATAAAATTCAATAAAAAGAAATTGAAAAGAAATTGAATAATGATTGGATGTGCAGGTGATGCTCTGGGTGGAGCTATTTGGATAATACATTCTAATAGGAAACATGGTGCTGCTTTAATGCCAGAACCTATTTCATTTCCAGTCTTCTTACGAACGCTCTTATATAAATATATATTTTACACTTTAATATGGACACAGTGGAGAGTGTAAATTGATACACTTCAACATGGTTGCCAATGCGTCCATGGTCTCTACTTAAATAAATACTGCGCAACTGTTCCTATTGACGCAGGGGAACCATGAAGCTCCCGCACCCCAGGATTTCCACTGCACGTTACTTCAACAGATGCACCAGTCTTGATATGGGTGCAAACTAATCCATTTGGAATACATGCGCCAGAAGTGCCAGAACCCCGTCTCTGATGAAACTTGCACCCAGGTTGCATCAAAACGCATCAGGCACAATATTGGTCAACTCAATTTAGAGCATGGCTGCAGGTATAGTGGAACTTTGAGAACCTTATGGTTACAAAAACAAGACCAAATTGCACTTTGCCAACAGCACTTCCCATAAATGGGCCCGTAAATGTATGTGATCACAGTTAGTGGGGTCCTCCATCCAAATAGTGATTTTCACTTAATAAAAGATCATGCAGTTCTAAGCATTTTCCAAAATGTTTTGTTAGTTAAAAATAAATTTATGAATGTTGAAAGCAGCGCTTGTTTATCCATTTCTGATCTGTGGTTTGGAAAAGCACTGGGGCCAGCAAAAAAAAAAAAATTCTAATGAATTATGACCTTTAATCTCATAATTATGACTTTATAAAATTGAAATTATGACTTTTTATCTCAGAATTATGACGTTAAAAGTCATAATTTCCATTTTTTTAAGTCATAATTATGAGATTAAAAATCATAATTATGAGTTTTAAAAGTCATAATTCATCAGAATTTATTTTTTTTTGCTGGCCCCAGTGCTCTTCCATAGGTTTGTACTCTTGAAACAATGTAGCAGAAGCCGCCCAATAAACAGACCTGGAGGACAATGGACTTGCGCTACTTTGTTTCCAGAAAATAAAAAAATATTTTTAGGTGGCGTTACTCTTTAGGGGGGGTTATTTCTCAAGGTCCGAATTTATCTCAATATTTCTGATATCCAACTCCGAGCAACTTCGAATTCCTGAATGAACCTTATTTATGAAGAAAAAAACAGAGAAAATAGGGTTGGGCAAACTTCGGAGCTTTCCCCGAAAACTCTGAATTGTTCAGAGTTTCCCGCAAAAACAAAGTTTTTTTCGGAGTTTTAAGATTTTTTTTGTGCTGAAACCCCGAATCATTGGATATCGGTACAACATCAGCGCAGACACTGGGACCTTCCCCATTGACTTAATCAGGACCTCAAGAGGTTTTAGATGCAGTGGTTTCAGAATGAGAGTTTTTGGACCATCGGACACTAATAAATCTCGATAAATTCATTGTTTTTTTTTTTTTTTTGCTCCGAGGTTCAGATATTCGTAGCTTGATGAATAACCCCCTTGAAGATGTGTTTTGGATTCCTGTGCTTATTTCCATAGAGTGTACAAACTATAAATTACTTTCTAAAAAGAGCAAAAAAAAATCTAAATGGATTTGGGGTCCTCCCACCATACTGTGTATCTGAAAGGAAACATTATGCACATTGCTTCAGCCCATCACATCCAAACAGGAGAAGTCATCTATTTTTCATTCACACACAAATCAATACTCTATCACACTGGTTTGGCTCCCAGAGGACTCGGCTCATATGGAAGGGTTGAAATCATAAAAAGGGTGTTTCTAATAGAAACCAGAAGATTAGTGAACACGGATTCGCCGACACTATATCATAGATGACACGGAAACAGGGAAAAAGACTCGCAGAGCATGAGAGCAAACGATTTTCTGCATAGAAAGGAACGGATAATGTGCCAGAGATTGGGAAGGGCTGGATTTCTAAGCAACATGGGCAGCTCCAATAAGGTCTTTCTAGGAATGATATATTGTGCCATGTAGCCATTGATAAGTGTGTTTAGTAAGGAAAAGTGGTGTCAGGGGAAAGGACGTCAATACTGGGATTGTGTAGGGAAGGAAAGTTGATTTCAGAGGAAAGGGTTGTTACTGTGTGATAGTGGGTATACTAAGGCAAGATCATGTCAGGGGAAGAGGTTATAACTGCAAGACAGTAGGTCAATTATGGCAAGTCAATGTAAAGATAAGGTCCCTTGACTGAGGGTTACAGTGTACAGTAAAGCCATTATGGTTTCCACTAATTCTTTATATTAGGGCCCCCCAACACAATAGGGACCCATGTAGCAGTGGCATAACTAAAGTGTGCCAGGCCCCCCTGCACACTCTGATCCCAATCCTTCTGCCCACTCCTCACCTTCAGCCACTCCTCAAACGGACTCTGACCACTTTCTAGTAACTTCACCTACTCTCCACCCTCTGCTTCCCCGCCGCAGGTAAGAGAGCGGCTGGAGAAAGGGGCTTTCTTGTTAGCCATAGACTTCGGGGTCTGCTTCCTCTATAGTTACACCACTGCCATATAGACCCATTGGTAATACAACACATGAACGGCTTGATGTTGTCCTTTCCCAATGGGATTTTTTAACATCCCTTATGGATATCTAGCCAATCCCCAAGCAGATATCAGTCAGCCAGGATGTTGCTTTGCCCCAATAAAAGGGTAAATTTGCTGCCACGTATACAGTATGGTTAGCTTTAGGCACAGGGTCGTTGTAGTTTGTTGACAATTGTTGACAAATGCCTCTACTTTTCAGTATTTATTGGCCTATGATCACTAAATGTTGTACGTATAAATATATTTTATTCCAAGAATCAAACTAATTGGGCTGAGAACTATTTGCAATACTGGAAACATGTGTAGCAATCTGTGCCTGCAGAGTACTCCTAGCTTACTTACACAGTAGAGTACCTATAACCACCCGGAACATATAGAGCATGCACTGTACCATTGATACCCCAGAGGGGGGCACTCACATAAACTTACATCCATTCAGCAAATGCTCCTTCCCTGATGGCATGGCTCAAACCTAAATACACATAAAGGGGTTTATTTATCCCAGTTGAAATTGTAACCATTTATTTATAACTCACACAAAATGAGGTATTTGTGCTATTTGCTTTTTCCCCCACTATTTTAGTTTTTAAGTTTTTTATATTGAGGTTTTTAAAATTGTGAGTTTATTTGAAGTAGAAAAAACCCTCTAAAATCATACAAATCTGAATTCTGATAAATAGTTCCTCTATTGCACTGTATTTTTTCCATTAGACTGATGTTTTGGTTTAGTAGAATAGCCCCAGAGCAGGGTGGTCATTTTATAGTTTAGCTGGCTGAGACAGCAAAATATTTAGCCTCTTAGGTGATTAAATTAAAATACTTGGTAACAATGAGCAAGATGTTTCCATAATGTGGGGGGAGGGATGAGTTATCACGAGTTCAGGGGGATTCTAGTTGGATCTTCTGCCCTTTGTATGTTGAGTTTGGGTAGATCTAGAGTTTATGATCGTAGTTCCTCAGTCTCACCTGAAGCTGTGTGAGGTTTACTAGGTTTACTGATAGCGGTCCCCCAAAACTAACCAGGACCTTCCCCTATTCAGAATAATTCCATGTAAGTAGACCCAAGGCAGGGCAGGTAACTATAAAATGAACACCAAGCAGCTATACACGAAATACACAGGCTGCGTTACGCTTGTGTAGCGTCTTCTAAAAAGTGCCTGATTTATCTTCTGTTGCATAGCATGGGTCATTTAATAAAGGTTAACACAACAATAAATGGGTACTGGGAAATGTTTTTGGGGCTAAATAAAGAATGAAACACTCTTCAACTCATTAAAGCTTATAAACCCAATTTTCCATCTCTCTGAATCCCTATTATCTCACGAATGCCAGAGGGCGTGGGTGAGAGGCCTCATAATGAGTTTTATCCTCTCCATAATGTAGGTGACCAGGGCTGAAGGGACATGTGTCAGAACAAATAATATCAAAAAAACAGAGCAAGGGAGATGACAATATTAAGTTCATTGGCCCATTGTTTTTTTTAGTAACGTTGCTATAGGCAAATACCTTGAGACTAGACAATGGGCCATAATTGATAAGATTTGTTTTATTTAATTGTGTTATATTTAAAAAAGGAATGTTTATCAACCAATAAATAAGGTCTCTGCAAAGCAAAACTTACTATACGAAAAATATTGCTACAATGCAGCAGCAGACATAAAATGGACATCTTTTACAAAAGGCAGGCATTTAGTAATTAGTGTCCCCAATTATGGGATTTAGAGAAATTCACTAGAAATTTAGAGAATGCAATGAGTATTGCAGCTAAAATAGAAAATAAGAGTTGCCAAAATTGCCCATATTATTCTTCATGTACATTCATGGCTAGGGATGTAGCGAACTGTTCGCCGGCGAACTAGTTTGCACGAACTTCGACTGTTCGCGTCCGCCGAATGTTCGCGAACGTCGCGCGACGTTCGCCAATAGGCGTTCGCGTCAAAAAACGTTCGACCATTCGACCATTCGATTCCTTCGACCGCTAAAATCGAAGGATTTTCGTTCGAATCGAACGATCGAAGCCATTGGATTGAATGAAATCATTCGATCGAATTGCTTCGATCGTTAGATTCGAACGATTAAAATCCTTCGATCGTTCGAATCGAACGATTTTCGGATGTTCGAAGTTCGCGAACTGTTCGCGAACTGTTCGCATTTTTTGCCGGTGTTCGCGAACGGCGTTCGCGAACACATAAACGGCAGTTCGCTACATCCCTATTCATGGCAAACTAGGCCAGTAAGAAATGAAAATGTGTTGGGTAGAGGGTATAGAGGGTAGAGGGTATACTGAGAAGGAAGATGGGCTGCTTTGTGTTTGTGGATGAAACGAAATAATCCATGCAAAATGATCTTTGCAGTCTGGTCAGTCAGTTTGGAAGTCAAAAAGGCACATGCAGGTCATAAAAATGGGAAAAATTCACTGAACTTAATCAGTAATTCTTGAGTTGAATCAGTAGATCCTTATAATAGTCTGTGGGAACCTCACACAGTTCAAAAATAATTTTAATGTGCAAGGTATCTTTGTGCCCAAAAAGACTGACAAAAATAGTAGATGTGCGAGGTCAAAGAATTGAAAAAATTCACCGGGCTTAATCAATAACTCTAGAGTTGGCTCAGTAGATCCTTTCAATAGAAGTCCATGGGAACCTCACACAGTTCGAGAAGAATTTCAAGGTATCTTTGTGCCCTAAAAGACTGACATAAGAAACAGTAAATGTGAGAGATCACAACAATGTGAAAAATTCACTGGACTTAGTCAATAATTCTGACATAAAAAATAGTAAATGTGCGAGGTTTAAAAAATGTTAAAAAACCACTGGACTTAGTCAATAATTCTTGTGTTGAATCAGTAGATCCTTTCAATAATAGTCTGTGGGAACCTCAGACATTTCAAGAAAAATGTTAGTTCCGTGACTAAAGACTGCCTTCAAGGATTAAAGAAGAAAGGGGAAACTAAAGGGTGAAGACATAAGCCAATATCCCCTATAAGCACAATAAAAAAAAACCCTATTTAAACAGCAAAGGAAAGCCAACCAACAACAGAAATATCAGTAAACATAAAGGGACATGAATTTGTGAAGAGTAATTTTTACTCAAAATACTGTACTTGACAAACTGTCTTCATCCTCCTAAACTAGTACTTTATTATTATAATCACTTAGGGGCAGATTTATCAAAGGTCGCATTCCGAAGTTATGTGAATTTTTTTTTAACTCCAATAAATTTGAATTTACTTACAAATGGAATGGGAGGTCATTTATGAAAAAACTCGAATGTATAATATTCGATTGAATACGAACGACCCAAAAATTTGAATCAAATTCAAATTGAATTCAAATCGAGTTTTCCGCCAGGAAAAAAACTTGAATATCATGAAAGCAATTAACATCTTCAAATGGTTCAACGGATCTCTGCCATTGACTTGTACATGAACTTGTCAGGTTTTAGGAGGTGAATATTAGAATTAAAACTGTCAGGGTCGAGGGTGTGATAAATCTCACATTCAAATTCAAATTTGAGTTGGTGATTTAAAATTTGAATTTGTGAGTTTTGGAAATAAGAATTTTGTGAGATTTTTTCAAAAATTCAAATTTGAATTTACCATTGGAACCGTAACAAATCTGCCCCTTAGTCAAGCCTTTAGCTCTCAATAGATAGTGACTTGAATGAACACAACTCGGTCACACGGGGGGTCAACAATATAATTGATTTCCCATAATAATATTCACCAGGAGCCAATTAAATCTCCAGTTATGCATTAGGACTATAGAGGGAAAGAAAAACCTCTGGCTGAACCCCCAGGGGTATCTGGCTGAACTCCAAAGAGAATGCACCCTGTTAAAGGGATACTGTCATGGGAAAAAAATGTTTTCAAAATGAATCAGTTAATAGTGCTGCTTCAGCAGAATTCTGCACTGAAATCATATTCTCAAAAGACCAAACAGATTTTTTTATATTTAATTTTGAAATCTGACATGAAGCTAGACATATTGTCAGTTTCCCAGCTGCCCCAAGTCATGTGACTTGTGCTCTGATACACTTCAATCACTGTTTACTGCTGTACTGCAAGTTAGAGTGATATCACCCTCCTCCCTTTTTCCCCCCAGCAGCCAAACAAAAGAACAATGGGAAGGTAACCAGATAACAGCTCACTAACACAAGATAACAGCTGCCTGGTAGATCTAAGAACAACACTCAATAGTAAAAACCCATGTCCCACTGAGACACATTCAGTTACATTGAGAAGGAAAAACAGCAGCCTGCCAGAAAGTGCAGGCACAAGTCACATGACTGGGGGCAGCTGGGAAATTGACAAAATGTCTAGCCCCATGTCAGATTTCAAAATTGAATATAAAAAAAATCAGTTTGTTCTTTTGAGAAATGGATTTCAGTGCAGAATTCTGCTGGAGCAGCACTATTAACTGATGCGTTTTGAAAAAAGAAACATGTTTTCTGATGACAGTATCCCTTTAAGGATAATACTCAAGACACTGGGAGGCAGCAAAGTCAACAATCTTAATGCTCACTCATGATTATAACTGGTTGTGTCTTGGTAATGTGTAATGTTTCCTATTCTTTTTCCATAGACCATTGTTATCCTTGGAGATTGGCACAAAGGTACCACCCTGGCATATATGTCACCCACATCCAAATTCACATAATTTCAGAATATAGCCGAGAACCAAATACTTTATTTATTTTTTTTCAAATCATACAAAATGGGAAAGATTTACAGAACCCGGAAGCTTAAAATCCCCTGTCAAGCACATAATGACCAAAAGTGTTAACTTTTCCAACGAAGGGCTAAAACGTGGTGCTTTGAGAGATAAATAAAAGCACTTATCAGAACAGAACATATCTGAAGTGAGATAAGAAAGTAAATATAACTGGTTCACAGCATGGAAAAATGGACTGTGCCTGTGATGAGGAACTGTTATTTGCTTCTGGATACGAATGGATACAAATTCCCACGGGGCCTGCTGGGCCTTGCTGAGAGGTAGATGGGACATTGCTCATTTTAAGTGCTGGCAAGAAAGAACACTTTCCTTCATTTTTATATGAGACGTTCCAGTTACAAATGGATCTCAGTTTCCTATATAGCAGATGCCGAAAATAAAACACCACCCGATGATGAATGGTTGAAAGATATGTCCCTGTTTGTTTCTATTTAGTTGTTTGCCATGTTGCATGTAGCATATAAATATGGTATCTGAATGAAATTATAAGACGGGGGCTGTTATAGTAACACAGTAACATAGTAAATTAGGTGAAAAAAGAGACACGTCCATCAAGTTCAACCTTTTAACTTTTTTATAACCTGCCTAACTGCCAGTTGATCCAGAGGAAGTGAAAAACCCCATTTGAAGTCTCTCCAATTTGCCTCAGAGGGGGAAAAAATTCCTTCCTGACTCCAAGATGCAATGGGACCAGTCACTGGATCAACTTGTACTATGAGCTATCTCCCATATCCCTGTATTCCCTCACTTGCTAAACACCATCCAACCCCTTCTTATACCTATCTAATGTATCAGCCTGTACCACTGATTCAGGCAGACAATTCCACATCTTCACAGCTCTCACTGTAACAAACCCCTTCCCAATATTTAGGCAGAACCTCTTTTCTTCTAATCGGAATGGGTGACCTTGTGTCAGCTGGAAAGTCCTACTGGTAAATAAAGCATTAGAGAGATTATTATATAATATATAATTATATAATACATAGTTATCATATCTCCCCTTAAGCGCCTCTTCTCCAGTGTGAACATCCCCAATTTGGCCAGTCTTTCCTCATAGCTAAGATTTTCAATACCTTTTACCAGCTTAGTTGCCCTTCTCTGTACCCTCTCTAATACAATCATGTCCTGTTTGAGTGATGGAGACCAAAACTGTACGGCATATTCTAGATGGGGCCTTACCAGTGCTCTATACAGCTCTATAATGTGTTGGCCAAATCCAAATAGATCACATCTACTGCTCCCCTGCTGTCCAGCATCTTACTTACCTCATCATAAAAAAGCAAAGGTGTCTGACATGACCTATCCATTATAAAGCCATGCTGATTGCTGCTCAAAATGCCATTCAGTAGGAGAAACATAATAAAAATTTTGAATGTGATCCCTTAACACGCTTTCAAATAATTTGCCCGCCACAGATGTCTAATTTACTGGCCTATAATTGCCAGTCTAAGATCGTAATACCTTTTTAAAGATTGGAATGACATCAGCTTTCCTCCATTCCATTGCTACCATACCCAGGGCACCCATCAGGGGGGGACAGGGTGGAGAGTTGTAGGGGGATATGAGGGTAAGGGGGGCCCGGCAATGCCACACTTACTTGATTAGCCGGGCCCCCCATCTTTCTGAGAGCTGCTGACTTCGGGAAGGCATGCACGTTTAAGGGACCCTGGCCACCAATTTTCTTATAATGTGTGTGGGGGGGCCCTGGCCACCAATTTTGGCCACCAATTTTTTTTCTCATGTGGGGTCCTAGCCACCAATATTTTTTAATAAGGGGGCCATGGTCACAAATGTTTTTTTATGGGGGGCCCTGACCACCAATATCTTTTTATTTTTTACTAACATGTGGGAACCCTAGCCACCAATATTTTTTTGTTTTTTTACTGTGTTGTGGAGGTCGGACCTGTGGGGTGGGGAGGGCGAACCTGTAGGTGGGGCTTACGGTGGGCGCAGCCCAGGGGACCCAGGAAATTTTTTCGTATGGGGCCCTCTGATTTCTGATGGTGGTCCTGACCATACCAGATGAAAGTGAATCTGAGAAAATCAGAAAAGGGTGCCGATCTAAAACTGAACTAAGCTCTCTTAGAAACCAGGGGTGTATGCCATCTGGCCATGGAGCCTTGTTAATTTTTAGTAAAGCTTTATGAATCATATCCTGAGTCAGCCACTGACTAGACTGAGCTAAGCAACAGTGCAGCTATGAGGTGGACCTGGGAATTCTGACTCCTCTATTGTGTACACTAAAGAAAATAACTGATTTAGCACATTTGCATTTTCTGTATATGGTTTTCTACAACCATACTGGTACCATTACTTAAAGGAGCAACACTCTCAACCCGCATCTCTTTACTATCAAAATGCCTTTGGGGTTAGTCATAGCCTCTGCCACAATGCACTCCTCATTAATATATATATACAACAATATATATATATATATATATATATATATATATATATATATATATATATATATATATATATATACAACAAACAAAGGAAGGTTGTGCTCACCAGACAAATACTAGAGTTCCTCTACACTCAACCCATCAATATATCAATATATTTAAAACAGATATTACTGTCAGTTTATTCCGTCCCCAAAGTTAATTTTCTGTGCACCTGGACCAACATTGCAACATGGTAAGTTCGTTTACATCAGTTATTTGTGGGACCCCTTCAATTTTTTTAGGTCTATAGGGTCAATGCATTGCCAGGCAACCATTGTCCATATGAATAACATATTACTGGTAAAATTTCCTTTACTTTATACCTGTTTAATGAGTAGGGATGTCGCGCACTGTTCGCCCGCGAACTAAATCGCGCGAACATCGGCCGTTCGCGAACGTGGCGCGACGTTCGCCAATTTGGGTTCGCCTTAGCTGGCGCTTATTTTTGCCCTCTCACCCCAGACCAGCAGATACATGGCAGCCAATAAGGAAGCTCTCCCTCCTGGACCACCCCCACACCCCCTGGACCACTCCCCTTCCATATATAAACTGAAGCCCTGCAGCGTTTTTTCATTCTGCCTGTGTGTGCTTGGAAGAGCTAGTGTAGGGAGAGAGCTGTTAGTGATTTGAGGGACAGTTGATAGTAAGTTTGCTGGCTAGTAATCTACTTGATACTGCTCTGTATTGTAGGGACAGAACTCTGCAGGGATTTGAGGGACAGTGAGTTTAGGTTAATTAGCTTTGCTGACTAGTAATCTACCTTCTACTGCAGTGCTCTGTATGTAGCTGCTGTGGGCACTGCTTCTGATCTCATCTGCTGACTGCTGTAATAACCCAATAGTCCTTGTAAGGACTGCTTTTATTTTCTTTTTTGTTTTTTTACTTTGCTACTATAAGAGCCCAGTGCTATTAGTCTAGCTGTGTTGGGGAGTGGGACTGGTGTGCTGCTCCTCCTAGTAGTTCACCACTACCAGCACCAACCAGAGTCAAAATTGTTACAAAGTATCTTATTTGCACCTGTTAGCTGTTCTGAGCTCTCTGCCAAAAGCCAATTAAGTTAGAAACTGTTTTTTTTCTGGCTGTTCAGTGCAGAGAAAAGAGGGACTTTCCAGTACAAAAGAGGGACAGGGGGTTGAGTGGTCAAAAGAGGGACAGTTGGGAGGTATGCAAGTGCCACCTAGCTGTGTGAGCTTTTTCACATTCTGTCTAAATAATAACAATAATAATTCCGTGTCCGTAAACATCACCTGAGTGATGTTTTTACAGCAGCAATAATATATTCCGTATCCACTACTGTATACATTGCCCTTGCAGGCATTGTTTGCCCAGTCTTTAACCAAGTGCCACCTAGCTGTGTGAGCTTTTTCACATTCCGTGTCCAGAAACATCACCTGAGTGACGTAGTGTGATTTCTGCCCTTTACAGCACAAAACGCAGCGCTGTGTCAACAATGTATTTTTCAGATACATTTTTGCCCTTGATCCCCCTCTGGCATGCCACTGTCCAGGTCGTTGCACCCTTTAAACAACTTTAAAATCATTTTTCTGGCCAGAAATGTCTTTTCTAGCTTTTAAAATTCGCCTTCCTATTGAAGTCTATGGGGTTCGCGACGTTCGCGAACCGTTCGCATTTTTGGACGCAAGTTCGCGAATATGTTCGCGAACATTTTTTCCACCGTTCGCTACATCCCTATTAATGAGAGCTCTTCAGTCTCCCATAGCAAATCATTTTCTTGGAGAGCAAACGTCATCCGAATTTTCTTGGAGATATCCAGTGAAATCCTTTGTTAATAAGCTGATCTTCTGAAAAAAATTAAACATTTTTGATTTTTCTGATTTTCAAGTGAAATAAAACTTATCCAAAAAGATGTGAATTTCCAATTTCCACTGTTTAGGACTTGGCATATAAATAACAGATGCACAGACAGATACCATCGTGTCCTCTATCCCTATAGAAGGTCTAAATAAAATGCATGATTGTTATTCCATAAACATCATATTAAATGTGATATTCAGTGACACAAGCACTAGGAACAGCCTGATTTCTATTGGCATATTCATCCCCACAGAATAAAATGCACATGTATAATTCCACTGTCTCATTTTCAATTCATACATGTGGAGCAAACCTGGGCCGCGGAGCTTGCATTCCTTTGTACCTTCCTCATATAGTTCACGATTAAAGAGATAATTTTTCTCTGCCCTTGTTTGTTATAAAGGCTATTTACTCCTGCGCTGCCCGAGGCTTCCAATGAATGGCAAATGAATGCCTGCAGGCACCAGCGGGTTGAACACGCAACATAAATACATAATAAATACATTTTACAAAAGAGCATTTCTATCTGCAGATATTAACCCTAAAGAGCAGACGTCACCAGCTAATTAAAGGTTAATAATGGCCGGCCATTCGATTGATCCGACAGGATAGTAAATCATTAATAAATATGGCACGGAAATGTTATATGTATCTGTATGGGATATTACATGAAGATCAATAGAAATGGTAAAATGAGTTTAGAAACAACTGTTATGATTGTATAAAGTGGCAACATATTCCACCGTGCCGTACAATGAATCGTGGGGGACAAAACTAGACAAGGGAAAGAAACAAAAGAATTACGAACAATGGAACAAGCAGAGATCAAGGTATAGGTTCAGAAGGCCTTTACAGATGATTCACAAAAGATAGGACCCAAAAACAATGTGCAGTATTGTATAGTATTGCCATTTTGGGAAAATGTTTTACTTTACATCTGAAAATATTTTATTCAAGTGTTGGGACCCACAGGGTTAATGTGCCCCTATGGCTTTAAATCCCTACACTTCCTGATCTCCCTAGTTACTGGGCAGATGCCCATGTAGCTAGTTGTAATTTACATATCCAAGTTATTGGACAGGGGCGCTGTGACAACTTCCTGTCACACTTTGGTATAGTGAGTAAGAAGGGGTGGATCTTCCTCTTTGGCTTCTGGTTGCTGATCCAGCTGGATATTTCCAGGGAGTCTGGGTACAACAAGGCCCAGTAAAGCCACGTTGCCCTAGAGGGACCTGAACCTTTAGTGTGGAATTGGGGGAGCAGGGACCACGTGAATGAGGCTAGTGAGTGGCAGGAATATAATTGTTATAGACTCTCTAGGAGAGTAAGACAGTGAGGGAAGAGAGAAAGAGCAGCTTTGTGCTCCATCAAGGAGGTGTAGAAGGGTTTAACTTCTCAGGCTGTAAGATTTGCCTACAGTGAAGGGACACTGTGGGTAGGGGTTCAGACTTTAGATTTTCCTCCCTGACACCTCCACTGGGTGAGATCCAGACCACGTGTGAGGTATTTCTCCCTAGAGGGAAGTTGTACTGCCTCAGGGAATGCACGTGCATTTTCCTTTGATACACTGTCTGAAGAGTGCCTATATATTCTGCAAATGCCTCTTTACTGATGTAAGTAACCTGTGGATCATTTGTCTCTGACAAATAAAGCTATTCTCTTATGTTTGACTGCAAGAACTTCCTGGTCGCCCATTTCTTTATTGGTTAAAGCACAGTAGCCTGTGGGAGTTGCAGTTGCACTACACCGCACCTTCTTTTCTTCCACTTTGCGAAGGACCTGCCTTGAGTGTTAGAGTCCATTGTAAAACATGCTCGGGTTTACTAGTTGGTGATTAATCCCGTTGGCCTGTAGGGTCCAAAAACATATTACAAAAGTCTTTTGGGCTTGCATGGAGGAAACCATGTCCAGGTTCCCATGTGACTTTGTCCTATTTCTTACAACAGGATTGTCTTGCTTTATAGCAGAGCTTCTAGATATTCTCTCTGTCACGAGCGCCGCCCGGAGCAGGTCCAAGAGCTCCGGGCGGCGCGTCCTCTCCTGCCGGCGTCGCTCCCAAGATGGCGGCGCCCATGGCCGCCACGTGGGTAAGCGGCGCCGGCGCGATGACGTCAGTGCGACGACGTCGGCGCAAGGACGTCAATGACGTCACTAAGGCGCCAAATTCAAATAAAAAGCCTGTTTAGACGCCAGAATGGCGCCCAAGTATAGGATTACCTTCCCTAAAGTGTATCCTGGGTTTCCTGTGTACCTTATTGCCAAATCTTGTTCCTGATCTGTTTCCTGACCCCTTTGCCTGGACTTTGGACCTTGTTGTATTCTGCCTGCCTGTGAACTCTTGCCTGATCCTGACTATTCTTCGTTTAACCCTTTGGACACCGCGACCTTGTTCCCTCAAGAGGGCTTCCTCCTTGATCCTGACAACCTCCCTGGAGGGAGCTCCCGGCTCCCTGACATTATACTTGGGCCATGGATCCTTCTGAGGAAGCCACACCTCATGTCGGACGAGCGCTCCGCGGACTGGCATCCCGCATGGAGGACTACGAAAACCAGCAGGTTCGCATTGGGCAAGCACTCGATGTCCTGCTGGCTCAAGTGCCTTCTGCGTCCTCCACTGCTCCACCTACTGGGGATCCCCCCATGGCGGCAGCCCCCACGAACACAAGCTACCCGACAGGTGAGCCTCGCATTCCACCTCCCCCTCGTTTCAGTGGGGACCCACAAGCCTGCAGGGGATTTGCCACGCAATGCCAAATTCAATTTGAGTTCCAACCCACACAGTTTCCTAGCGAGCGTTCCAAGGTGGGGTATGTGATGTCTCGATTGGAAGGCAAGCCACTAGAGTGGGCCACGTCTCTTTGGGAGAAGAACTCCCCGCTGACTTTTGATGTTAAAGACTTTCTCCAGGCTTTTCGTATAGTTTTTGATGCTCCAGGTCGGGTTACGAACGCCCCTGCCCGTCTCTTGCAGCTCCGGCAAGGAAGCCGCAGTGTCAATGAGTATGCTATAGACTTCCGAACACTGATGGCGGAGACTTCCTGGTGTGATGACGCTTACAAGGCCGTATACTACCAAGGCCTATCCATCCGCATCAAAGATGATCTCGTCTCCAGAGAGACTCCTGACACCCTGGAAGGGTTGATCGCTCTATCCATTAAGGTGGACACTCGTCTCAGAGAGCACCAGGTGGAGAGAGAGCGCAGTAGACGATTTTCTCCCATGTTGGCCCCTCGCTTTCAAAGGCCGATTCTGCAAACACCCGCTGTTCCTGTGACCCATGTGTCGACGTCTCCCTTGGAGGAACCCATGCAAGTAGGAAAGACTCGCCTCTCCGAGCAGGAAAGACTCCGAAGACGTATGGCAGGTCTCTGTTTATACTGTGGTGGGCATTCCCATTTTGCCAACGCCTGTCCTGCCAAAGCCAAGAGTTTTGTACCCCGAGGTATGTCTCAGGTTTCTCATGTAGGGGGCATCACTCGAGGTTCTCTGGAGAAGTATCAAGAAAATTCACGCAGGCTTCTTCTTCCTTTGCAGATTCACCTGGCAAGTAAGTCTATCTTCGAAAGGGCCTTCCTCGACTCCGGAGCGGATGGCAATTTCATGGATGCATTTTTTGCCGAATGCATGAAGATTCCTCTGCTTCCATTGTCTTCTCCCCTGCGAATTACTGCCATAGATGACAAACCCCTGGAGTTTGAATTCGTCACAAAGTTCACGGCGGAACTATCTGTACAAGTTGGGGCGCTGCATCAAGAAAAACTTTCATTCTTCATCATCCCCTGTCCTTCTACTCCAGTGATATTGGGTCTTCCATGGTTACGTCTGCATAACCCCACCATAGACTGGTCCACTGGGCAGATCTCTCGTTGGAGTTCATTTTGCCTGCAACATTGCCTTCCGCCAAAACCCCTCGAGAAGGTGAATGTCTCCTCTGCGGAATTAAAGACTTTGCCCTCCACTTACAAGGGATTTTCCGATGTATTTTGTAAAAAGTCTGCAGAGTTCCTTCCCCCACATCGCTCCTACGACTGTCCGGTTGAACTCCTGCCTGGAGCTATGCCCCCCAGAGGGCGCACCTACCCTCTCTCTCCTGCAGAGACTACCGCTATGAAGGAGTACATCCAAGAAAATCTCCAGCGGGGGTTTATCCGCCCTTCTACCTCTCCTGCAGGGGCTGGGTTCTTCTTCGTGGAGAAGAAGGACGGAGGCCTTCGGCCTTGTATAGACTATCGGGGTCTGAATAAGATCACCGTGAAAAACAGATACCCTCTGCCCCTGATTGCCGAGCTCTTTGACCAGCTGAAAGGGGCAAAGATTTTCTCCAAGTTGGATCTCCGGGGGGCCTACAACCTCATTCGCATCCGGGAGGGTGACGAATGGAAGACGGCATTCAACACTCGGGATGGGCACTATGAATATCTCGTTATGCCCTTCGGCCTATGCAATGCCCCTGCCGTCTTCCAGGAGTTTGTGAATGATGTGTTCCGAGATCTCCTAGGAAGGTTCGTAGTCGTATACTTGGACGACATCCTGATCTTTTCCAAGGACCTTGAAAGTCATCGCTCCCAGGTGAAGGAGGTACTCTCTCGTCTGAGGAAGAACTCTCTCTTCGCCAAGTTGGAGAAGTGTGTTTTCGAGGTATCCAAGATCCCCTTCCTAGGATACATTATCTCTCCAGAGGGATTTGAGATGGACCCCGTGAAAGTGTCGGCCATCCAGGAGTGGCCTCTCCCACTGAGTACCAAAGCAATCCAGAGATTCATCGGATTTGCTAATTATTATCGACAGTTCATCCGGGGGTTCTCTTCCCGCATTGCACCTATCCTGGCCCTCATCCGAAAAGGGGGTAAACCCAGCCTGTGGCCTCCATCTGCCATAGAAGCCTTTCAGTCCTTGAAAGAGGCCTTCACGTCTGCTCCTGTTCTTCGACATCCCAATCCTGCACTACCCTTCTGCATCGAAGTTGATGCTTCTGAAGTCGGAGCCGGAGCTATCCTGTCTCAGAGACACTCCTCTGATGGAAAATTGCACCCCTGTGCGTTTTTCTCCAAGAAGTTCTCATCCGCAGAGCAGAACTATGATGTCGGAAATCGAGAACTCCTGGCAGTCAAGCTTGCCCTTGAAGAATGGCGTCACCTCCTGGAGGGTTCTGAAATTCCTGTCCAGATTTTCACTGATCACAAAAATCTGGAGTTCATACAGTCCCTCAAGAGGCTAAATCCCAGACAAGCCAGGTGGGCCCTTTTCTTTTCCCGATTTAACTTTGTTTTGACTTATCGCCCAGGTTCCAAAAATCTGAAGGCCGACGCCTTGTCTCGTAGCTTCACTCCGGTGGACCGTGACCCTGAGAGACAGGAACCAATCATTCCACCAGTCAAGATCATTGCCTCTCTGTATCCCCAATTTGCCGACCAGATTCTGGCTGGGCAGTCCTTGGCTCCTCAAGATACTCCGATTGGCATGGCCTTCGTCCCTCCTGAACTTCGCCTGGCCATCCTGCAACAAACCCACTGCTCCAGGCAAGCTGGACATCCTGGTCCGGCCAAGACCCTTGAACTTTTGAGGCGCCTAGTCTGGTGGCCTGATATCCGCAAGGATGTAAAGGACTTTGTGGCTGCTTGTAATGTCTGCGCCACTTCTAAGCCTAGCCATTCCCGCCCCAGTGGGTTGTTACAGCCTTTGCCGGTACCCTCTCGTCCATGGACACACCTCTCTATGGACTTTATTGTCGAACTTCCTCCCTCCGGTGGGAATACTGTGATCTGGGTTGTTATTGACCGCTTCTCCAAAATGGCCCATTTCATCCCTCTGAAGAAGTTGCCCTCTGCGGTGGAGTTGTCCCAGCTATTTATCCAGTACATCTTCCGCCTGCATGGTTTCCCGGTGGAGATCGTCTCCGATAGAGGCACCCAGTTTACTGCCAAATTCTGGCGTTCCCTATGCAAAGACCTGGGAATTGTTCTTCAGTTTTCATCTGCATACCATCCGCAGACGAATGGGGCAGCTGAACGTGTCAACCAAGCCCTGGAACAGTTCCTGAGGAACCACGTATCCCTCTGCCAGGATGACTGGTCTGATCTCCTCCCATGGGCGGAATTCGCTCATAATAATGCTTGTCATTCCTCTACAGGGAGGTCTCCGTTCATGTCGGTGTATGGTCTGCATCCTCAAGCTTTTCCCCAAGACTTTGTGCTATCTGATGTCCCGGCTGCTGACGACTCCGCAGCCCATATGTCTGCTATTTGGGCTGCGACCAAGTTGAACCTAGAGAAGAGCGCTCTTGTTCATAAGACTTTCGCGGATCGTCGTCGAAGATCCTCTCCTCCCTACAAGGTGGGTGATAATGTCTGGCTCTCTTCCAGGAATATCCGGTTGAAGATACCATCTCCCAAGTTGGGTCCAAAATTCTTGGGTCCATTTCCAATCTTGGAGATAATCAACCCTGTGGCTGTCAGACTCCAACTGCCACCAGAGATGAGAATCCCCAACGTGTTCCACGTGTCTCTGGTGAAACCCGCCATCACCAACCGGTTCTCTGGCGGTCAATCTCCTCCTCCTGCCATCTCTGTGGAGGGTCAACTCGAGTACGAGGTGGAGAGAATCCTAGACTCCAGGATCTCCAGAGGGTCTCTTCAGTACCTCATTCAGTGGAGGGGCTTTGGCCCTGAAGAATGCTCCTGGGAAGGTCACCGTGATGTTCACGCTCCTCGTCTGGTGAGGGAGTTCCACTCCAAATTTCCCCAGAAGCCAAATCCTGGTGGTCCGGAGGCCCCCCGTGAGGGGGGGGTACTGTCACGAGCGCCGCCCGGAGCAGGTCCAAGAGCTCCGGGCGGCGCGTCCTCTCCTGCCGGCGTCGCTCCCAAGATGGCGGCGCCCATGGCCGCCACGTGGGTAAGCGGCGCCGGCGCGATGACGTCAGTGCGACGACGTCGGCGCAAGGACGTCAATGACGTCACTAAGGCGCCAAATTCAAATAAAAAGCCTGTTTAGACGCCAGAATGGCGCCCAAGTATAGGATTACCTTCCCTAAAGTGTATCCTGGGTTTCCTGTGTACCTTATTGCCAAATCTTGTTCCTGATCTGTTTCCTGACCCCTTTGCCTGGACTTTGGACCTTGTTGTATTCTGCCTGCCTGTGAACTCTTGCCTGATCCTGACTATTCTTCGTTTAACCCTTTGGACACCGCGACCTTGTTCCCTCAAGAGGGCTTCCTCCTTGATCCTGACAACCTCCCTGGAGGGAGCTCCCGGCTCCCTGACACTCTCATGGTCATAAGCAAACAGTATAATCTATTTCGGTGTTGGCTTGGAGATCCAGGGCCCACTGGGTCTCCACCACATGGGCCCACTGTGAACTTCTCCACCACCTCAACCTCAGTCATGAACTCCCGGGCCGCCCCAAAGTCATACCTACGACTCACTTAAAAATTACTGAGTTGGGGTCCCGCAGAGCCAGGGAAGGCAGCAGTCCTAAATGTGTGGGGTCCATGAGCGTCAGGGCTTACTGGGTTCTCTTCTGGTGCCCAAATGGTCCAGTCCGATACTGACTGAAATAATTATGGGTACAGTGAAAGAGAGAATAAAAGCATGCTGGAATAAAAAGTTTGTTTACATGAACCTTAACACAGGGCCACACAGACAACTACAGGTGAAATTTCGAATGAAAAAAAATCAAATTTTGAGCTATTTTTTGTGTACTTCGACTAGGGAATAGTCCAAATTCAATTCGGATTTGAAAAAAATGCAAAAATTTGAATATCGAAATTTATCATGTACTGTCTCTTTAAAACAGCTGAATTGCTGTTTTAGCCTATGGGGGACCTCCTTGTACCTACTTGGAGTCAATTGTTGGACTTTGAAAAACTGAAGTCTTTTATGGGAAAAACTTTGAATCGAATTTGATCGAATTCGCTCTTCATTCGATTCGTACGATTCGAATTTGACCGAATACAGACCTATTCGATCGAAAATGGACCTATTTTGAATTTTTGAATTCGAATTTCGACGTTTTTTTCAATTCAAAATTCGACCCTTGATAAATATGCCCCTAAGTCTCTATTGGATGTGGTTTGTTCAAATACGGTGCAGTGAGTCAGTGGCTGGAGGGACTTTACAGGTAAATCAGGAGGCATGATATATAATTTGATATTATCTAGAACCTGCTGTTTTTTTTCCAAATGTGCCATATGCTTTTATAAGAAGCAGCTAAAAAAACAACTTCCACTAACAAAGTTTCACAAAGAGTGAAGACACATTTTGAGCCGGTGCTGACAAGAAAGAAAACATATTATATCCTTGTTGCAGATAATAGCCCCTGAACAAAGTCCTAGGAGAAATTCAGGTATAGATCGGAGCACCTTGTTGCCTGGAATGGAAACTGAATAGATGTTCTGCTACAGAACTGTATAACCCTGTGGTCTTAATGAGGAACAGGATTGAACTTGCTCCCTGCTACAGAAATGATGTGTCTTTATACTGCACTTGCCAATTTTGTCTACAGTAACAGGCAAGTTGAAGCCAGGATTTTCTAGCAAAGTCCATTCACACAGTTTGCAGATTTGTGCAAAAACGGAGCACCAAGGAAGCCAGTATTTAAAAGTAAATTTATTTTGGCTATTCAATAAAATTCCCAGCAGCATATCTCCAGTGTGGGCTGCCCGCTTAACACGTTTCGTGGCTCCCCGCCACTTCATCAGAAGAAGTGGCGGGGGGCCACAAAATGAGTTAAGTGGGCAGCCCACACTGGAGATATGCTGCTGGGAATTTTAATAAATATCCAATAAATTGTGAATTTTTTACTTTTAAATACTGGCTTCCTCGGTGCTCCGTTTTTGCACAAAGTCTGAATGAATTTGCTGCGTGGGATCGCGGTGGACGTCTAGTACGCTGGAGCCATGTTGCAGTCCAGTAATTGCTCCCACTGAAATATATATATTGCAAGGGTACAAGGGTTCTGAAACCTAGACCCACAGTCTTCATTTTTACCTGTTTGGACTGGCTACCTCATCTGACCTGCAACTGCCTCATCCACCATTAGAGTTGGACTAGGCTGGTGGGACACCAGGAAAAAACTCGGTGGGTCCAGCCCCTCCAGATCATCAGCCCATGGGTGACTGAAACCGTGTGCTACTCCCTGCCCTCTCCCCGTCCAGAATGTAGTCACATGAAGAGATAAAGGGGTCCACACTGGCAAGGGGCTGAGGGGGGTAACGACTGGGAAGGGGGCCGGTGGAGGTGGTAGGGGGTGTGTGGGTAGCTGATGCAGCAGCCCCTGGTGGGTACAGACCACCCCCCCAGCCCGACACTGTCCACAATCAAACCCAATACCCACTGATCACCATTAAACTGGAAGTGACGGCACCACAAACCAGAAGATAAGAAACCTCCGAAAAAATAAAAGCAGCATAATTAGCTCAGAGTGACACCCAGACCTGCAACCTGCAGACCAAGGGATACTGACATGATCTACAGCACTTTCTTTGGTTCTTCTTGGAACTCATCTTAGGTATCAAGAAAGTCAGGTTACTGGCCAGTGGTCACACACCTGGAAACCCAACTTCTAGAAGCAGCTGCAACACCAAAACAAACACATGGAGATTATTCGAGTATCCCATTAATATAATATCCAGTTGCAGTTCTCTAGCCCGTGAGACCAAATCTGATTTTAACTTAGCCATAAGCGCTCTGGTTTCATGTTTTCACATTTATTAGTCTGGACTATAAAAACAGGTCCAACAGGAGAGACATTTGCCTGCCGGTTGCCCCTTTAGGAACGATAACTCTCTAAAAATTGGTGGAACTATCCATAGGATAATGCAGTGGCACTGGGGGGCCCAGAAGCAATGCAGAGCAAACTTATCTTGATATTGAAGGAACGCATTGTATCTTCTGATATATTGTGCAGAGTGGGACCCAGTCATATTCTTACCCAGTAATGTCTTGCGCTACATTAATAAACCACTATTTGTTCTCTATGAGAAAAATGAAAGACAGTGGGGGTCATTTATCAACACTGGGCAAATTTGCCCATGGGCAGTTACCCATGGCAACCAATCAAATCACAGCATTCATTGTTCTACTTGCAGCTGGCTTCAAAAAGCTAATCAGTGATTGGTTGCTATAGGTAACTGCCCATGGGCAAATTTGCCCAGTGTTGATAAATGACCCCAAGTATCTTTTATTCCTACGGATACAATACCTACAGTATATCTGGATGTTATAGAAACGGGATACTCACACAATCTCCATGTCATTCTTTTGATGTTACCGCTGGGTTGTTTTGTCTCTCACCTGTAGAGAAGAATGTGGCTGTAACCTGACTTTCTTTATAGCCAATGTGAGTTGTACATAAAACTGATCATGTCAGTATCCCTTTAATACATTCCGCTTATTTGTATAAATGCAGTTTAAGTATCTCTAGTCGCATTTAGACAGAGCAGCACTTTTTGTCGCTCTTATCTTACATCTCCAGACGTGTGACTCCATTCACACTAGAATGACTAGGTGTTAAGAAGGTAAAATACTAAAGTAGAGAAAGGGAAAACATTCTCAGAAGCTCCTAAAAGCCCTTCTGTAAGGAAATTGTGTTTTGTATTGTTGTCACTATGGGGCTAACTGCACGGAGGGAGATGGCTTTTTTGTGTTTGAGGCCAGAACAACAAGTTTTTTGTATTTTAACCTCCTCGACCTGAACAAATCGCCTGCAAACAAGGGAAATTATAACTATATTTAATATGGTCAACACGGCTTATATATACGGAAAAGCACTGGGGCAAGCAAAAACAAATAAAAATGCTGATGACTTTTAAAACTCATAATTATGACTTTTAAACTTATAACTATGATTTTTTTTTTGTAACACAATTTTTATTGATTTTCACAGTAAAGTACAAGTAAAGTAATGGATACATTATGTCGCTTGTCTTCGTACAACAGTCTCATCAGTTACTTAAACAATACAGTCGGAGACTATTACCACAATACTGTAACATTCGTGAGAGAAGAGATAGGAAAGAACCATAAAGAAACAAAAGGAAAAAGGAAAAAAAAAGGAGAAAGGTAAAAAAGACAATAGCAGAAAATACCACAATGACATGATAAATAAAAAAAACAAAATAAAATGTGGAGACCATTAATGGGATGACCATACCCATTCGAAAGATCCAAAATTGGGGAATCTAAGTTACATCATTTATTGTGGTTTTGTAGTACTCCCAGTTCCCCCAGAAATCATTGTGTTGTTGCAGGGTATCGGTTATTCGAGCAGTCATTTCCTCAAACATCCTATTTATATCGAGTCTGGAGATGACCTCCTGAATCGTAGGGACTGTTGGTGACTTCCATTTGGAAGTAATAGCCAACCGAGCTACAGTGGCTACTTGGTTGATCCATTTTTGGGCTGCATTCAACAATTTCGGAACTGGGGCTAACAGTAGATTGGGCATCTCAATAGTAGTAGGAGTCCTCATGACCGAGGATATCAACCTGGAAACCTCTAACCAAAAATCAGTCAGTTTCGGGCAAGTCCACATAGTATGGTGAAGTGTGCCCCTAAGTTGACATCCTCTCCAGCACATAGGACTGGTTTGTGGATATATCCTGGAGAGTCTTTCTGGTGTGAGATACCACTTCATCATAGTCTTGTACACACTCTCTTTTTGTTGAGTGCAAACTACTATTTTACATGCATTCTCCCAAATTTTACCCCATTGATTCAGAGACAGTTCTCTATCCCATTCAGATTCCCAGTATTGCATATAAGAATGTTTGGGAAAAGGGTCCTCCGGTAACGTATTCATTAATCCATACAATTGTGAGATGAGACCTTTACAGGGGAAGTTACCCCCTAAAACCTTCTCAAATGGGGTCAACTGAAGGTTGGGTGTCTGCCCAAGTAGTGTCGTTACATAATGTTTAATCTGCAGATAGTCCATCGTTTTATCTAGGCCCCAGTTACATCTCGTGTAAAGTTCTTCATATGTATACAATTTTTTCCCCAAAGGGCTAAAAAAATCTTTAATTCTAATTAGGGAATAAGAGTTCCAGTCTTTATGAAAAGCTTTACTTTGACCCGGTAGAAAATCTGGATTAGCTGAAAGTATAGTTAAAATGGAAGGGAATTTGCATATCCGATACTGTTTAAGACAACGTCTCCATATAAATTGAGTGAATTTTATGGGTTTTGGTGCCAAGGCCGGTATTTGTAATTTAGGTTTATTGCTCAAAATCAGATTACTGATATGGAAGGGAGTCAACCAGGCTGATTCTAGCTTGGCCCACTGTGTGGGTGGTTTCGGTTGTAGCCAAGCTAACGTTTGGCGTAAATGTGATGCATCATAATATTTCCGAACGTTCGGCACTACCAGGCCCCCCTGGTTCCTTCCCGCTAACAGCACCGAACTAGGTAATCCAGCCTTAGTGGATCCCCAGATATAACTAAATATCGTTTTTTGAATCTGGTCTAGAGTTGAAGAGGGGATTTGAACTGGAATGGTTTCAAATAGATACAGCAGTTTGGGAAGAACAGACATCTTCACCACAGCTATACGGCCTAGCCACGAGATGTTATATTGTTTCCAATCTGACATATCCGACGTGATCTGTTTCACCACAGGAGTAAAATTCGTTCGGTAGAGTTGGTGATAGTGTGGAGTTAACTTAATTCCTAGATAGTTTATGTGAGAAGTCTGCCATTTATAATGAAAATCGGCTTGTAGG
Organism: Xenopus laevis; assembly: GCF_017654675.1. NCBI lineage: Eukaryota > Metazoa > Chordata > Amphibia > Anura > Pipidae > Xenopus > Xenopus laevis. Next base: position 190,328,191 of record NC_054372.1, read on the forward strand.
GCTGTTTTAGAAGAACCTTCTAAGTGGAAGGAGAGTGCCTCGGATTTTGCCCAATTAATTTTATATCCAGCCACTGTACTATAAAGTTGTAGAAGACGATGTAAGTTGGGTAGGGAAATAAAAGGGTTACTAAGAGTCAACAAAATATCGTCTGCGAAAAGTGAAATTTTATATTCCTCCCTGTCAACGGTTATGCCTGAAATATCTGGATGTGCTCTAATTTTAGCAGCTAGAGGCTCTATACTGAGAGCATAGAGCAGGGGAGAGAGAGGGCAGCCCTGCCTCGTACCATTTCTAATGTGTATTGGGGTTCCATCATCTCCGTTCATCTTTAAATAAGCTGACGGGGTCGTATATAATAATTTGATAGCTTGTAGGAAGGGGCCTTGGAAACCCATATGTTGAAGTAGTTGGGTCATATAAATCCAGTCTAACCGGTCGAAGGCTTTCTCTGCATCTAGGCTCAACAACACAGAGGGGGTGCCTTGTGATTGAATCATGTCAATAAGATCTACTGCCCTACGAGTGTTGTCCCCTGCCTGTCGTCCTGTAATGAAGCCCACCTGATCTGAATGGATCAGTTTAGGCAGTAGCGGGGTTAGTCGTTGCGCCAACAATTTGGTAAATATCTTTAAGTCACTATTAAGTAGTGCTATGGGCCTATAATTTCCGCACAGTGAGGGGTCCTTACCCTCTTTAGGAAGGACAGTTATATAGGAAGATAGCATGGAATCCGGGATATTTTCCTTCCCCTGGAGGAAGAGATTAAATAATTCCATTAGAATTGGGGAAAGGATTGCTTGGAACGTCTTATAATATGAGTTGGAGAACCCGTCAGGGCCTGGAGATTTGTGGAGCGGAAGGGACCTTAATACACTAAGAACCTCCTCGTTAGTCACCTCCCCATTAAGAATTTCTAGATCTTCCTCTGAGAGGGTAGGCAGACCACAGTTTCCTAGGAATTGGGCTATCTGTGATGGTTTGGATTCATTCATATGGGAATCTACCGGGAACAAATTATATAATGTAGAATAGTAGGAGTGGAAAGCTCTCGAGATCTGTGTGGGGTTGTGCAAGACTTCTCCAGTATGAGATTGTATAGTTAAAATCTGAGAAAGTCTGGAGCGTTTCCTCAGCTGGTTCGCTAGTATTGTGTGAGCTTTATTCCCCATTTGGTAATATTTCCTTCTTGACCAGATTAAAGTCTTTTCTGCATCTAGGATTAGGGATGTAGCGAACTGTTCTGCTGCGAATTAGTTTGCGCGAACTTCGACCGTTCGCGTCCGCCGAATGTTCGCGAACGTTTGGGAACGTTCGCATTTTGAGTTCGCGTTCGATTCGAATACAAGTCGTTCGACCATTCGACCATTCGCATTCCTTCGACCGCTAAAAATCGAACGATTTCCATTCGTTCGAACGATTGTAAGCATTCGATCGAATGAAAAGCATTCGATCGAATGGCTTCGATCGTTCGATTCGAATGAAAATCCTTCGATCGAATGATTAAAATCCTTCGATCGTTCGAATCGAACGATTTTAGCGGGTGTTCGAAGTTCGCGAACTGTCCGCGAACGTTCGCATTTTTTGCCGGTGTTCGCGAACACCAAATCGGCAGTTCGCTACATCCCTATCTAGGATAGCAATTTCTTTAAGTGAGGAACGCAGGGCTTGGATATCCAGAGCCGTTTTAGGGTTCGGATCCTGCTGGTAAACTATTTCTAGGTTACGTAACTTGTTCTCTAGGTAGCAAATCTCCTGTTTTCTATTACGTCTTTTGGCAGAGGATAGTGAGATAAGGTGACCCCGTAATACAGCCTTATGAGCTTCCCATGTCAAAGCAAAAGACTCAATCGAACCTCTATTATCTGCAAAATAATCTTTAATGCGATGTGCGATGGTTTCCCTGATTTTTACATCGTTTAGAATAGTTTCATTCAGTCTCCAATGTGATTGTCTTTGGAGTTTAGGTGGAAGTGCAATGGTCAAGGTGATAGGAGCATGGTCAGACCATGAGATTGCCTGTATAGAGGCAGAAATTGGGAATTTCAGGCAATTCTGAGAGACAAGGAAATAGTCTAACCTCATGGAAGCGTTGTGAGGGGATGAGTAGAAAGTATATCTCCTGTCCCTAGGGTTACCTATACGCCATGAATCAAATAATGCATGAGATCTGATCAAGGCCCGAAATTGTTTAGCCTTATGAGGGACTTGTGATGTAGGGGAGGGACTGGGGTACCTATCGAGATGTTCGGAGAGCACTAAGTTGAAGTCACCACCTATTATCATTACAGGAGAAAGATAGAGTCTTACGAACCATTCGGTTCTGTTTCACATTTGAAATACAGGTATATACATTCAAGAGAGTAATCGGAGTATCCACGTAAGAGCCTTGCAGCAGAATAAAGTGTCCATTCGGGTCAGCCACTAGTTTCGTGACAACCAAGGAGCAGTCCTTATATATCAAAATCATAACCCCAGCCTTTTTATGAGGGCCTGAGGCCTGGTAAATTCTAGAATAGACATGGGAATTGAGTCTATTGTTATCTGACGCTTTAAAATGTGTTTCCTGTAGGAAAGCCACCTCTGCCTGAAAACGTTGAATCTCTTTCAAAGCCAGGGTTCTCTTTCTAGGACTATTGAGTCCCTTCACATTCAAAGAGACCAGACGCAACATCTTAAATTATCAATAAGGAATACTGCTCTAAAAGGCTCCTACAGTGGACCAAGCGTAACCAATTTAAAAAAAACATACAACTTTGCAAGCTTAATAATAAACCCTACGTAGGTATAAACAACCCCACACAGTTTGTGCCAGCCACTCGGAGGTACAGTCTGTAAACAAACAGTGGTAAAGTCAATGGACAAAAAAAAGACTGTGAATGGTAGTCCAAACAGCCGCCCAAGAGCAGTTCTGATAAAAAATAACAGAGAGTAGTGGGGGTGGTCGGATAGAGTGAACTGAAGAGCAATTGGGAAATATTTGGTCGTCTCCATATGGGGAATGGTGGATGGCAATATATAGTAGGCCTCCAAAAAAAATAAATCAAAAGCAGAAACAACAGTCAACAAAAACCAATAACATACATGGACAAACAGTAGTGTTACCTGTGTTTCGGTAAATTGGGACACCATAGGTACACTCCTCACAAGTACCGGTGTCGGCGGGAATGTCTAGGCGAGAAGAAACTGGTGAGAGAAAAAAGAAAATACACTCCCTTCCGCAGGGTAGGCATGGAAAGTCGACCACTCAAAAGTAGAAGTGGGAAGGCAACTTGGAGAAAAGGTAAAGCTAAGGGGACCTCCTACATTGTAGAATCCCTCAAGGAGGCGAATCAGATTTGTGTGGAGGTGAAGAGGATGGTCGAGATCTTTGCGGGCTTATCGATTCCCATTCCAGTGTCATCCGAGGTGGCTTGACTTGAGATGCTTCCTTAGATGGCAAAGGATTCGGCACCCCAAGGTTCTTCAGAAACTTGTCGCACATCCGAGGGTCGGAAAGGGTATATTGTTGTCCCTTCACAGTGGTAATTAACTTGAAGGGGAATCCCCATCTGTAGGGAATATTCTGAGCTCGAAGATATTGCGTCACGGTCTTAAGCTCTCTCCTTCTCGCCAGCGTGATGGGAGAAATATCATTATAAATTTGTAGGATTGCCCCTTGGTATTCAATATGTGCTGAGTTTCTTGTTTCTTTGAGAACTTTCTCTTTGCTTTCAAAATAATGGCAGCACACAATGATGTCCCTGGGATTGGATTGGCCCGGTCTTTAGGGGCCTAAAGCTCTATGAGCTCTGTCGAATCTCCAAGCCTCCGCAGGCAAGTCCGGGCAAAGTTCAGAGAATAGTGCCCGCAGGTATTGTCTAATATCCTTCGGCAGTATACTTTCTGGTGCCCCTCTAATTCTGAGGTTTTGCCGGCGATTTCTGTTTTCCAGATCCTCGCAATATGACTTGAGATTGGCCAGTTCCTCTTGTATGGTAAGCTGATCATCTTCTAAGGCATTATGTCTCAGAATTAAGTTATCTGAGATGGTCTCCAGCTTATCCACTCTTTGGCCCACGGAATGTAGTTCTTTCCTGAATTCCTGCATTGCTGTGTTAACAGCCCCTGCTATTGCAGCTGACAAGGAGTTCTGGAGCGCTAGGAGCTGCTGATCAAGAATGCCTGCAGTTACTGGGGTTGAAGCGTGAGGGTCATCATCTTCACGGAGCGCTGGGGCATTTCGTTTCTCCAATATCTGCCAATCTATAGGTGGGCTAGGAGACCTCCTATCTTCCCAGTTTGAGGCCCTGATCTCTTTCTGCACGTTATGCAGGTCAGACCCTGTTGCTGAAGCAGGTTGGGAGGAGGGCTGATCCGTAGCTGAAGGGCTACTGTGCTGAGTCGGGTCTATGTGTGAATCAAGTCCCCCCTCCATAACCCTACATTTAGCTGTGGCCGCTGACTCGTACCTTGCTAGATTCCTGTTAGGAGAGGAGCCGGCGCCAGAGTCGGATTTTGCGCGGCTTAACTTTGGCTGCCGATTTCTGCAAATACGGGGAGAGGGAGCCCGTCGGCTCAAAGTTCTTCTTCTTCCCTATGCTAACGATGTGCCAGTCAAAAAGTTCCCCGCGTGTGTGGAAGCGGAATGTAGCTGCAGTGCGGGGAATAAGCCTACCGCTGCGGAGCTCCAGGAAAATGCACCCTCACCAGTACATATCGCGCATGCGCCCCATAACTATGATTTTTAATCTCATAATTATGACTTTATCATTTTGACTTTTTGAAGTCATAATTATGAGTTAAAGGGGGTTATTAACAAGGTCCGAATTTATTTCAGTATTCATAATATCATACTTCGAGCAACTCCGAATTCCCGAATGGACCTTATTTATAAGGAAAAAAGCCAGAAAAAATAGGGTTGGGCAAACTAGTTCGGAGTTTTCCACAAAAACTAAGATTTTTCAGAGTTTTCAGAAAAATCAGCTATCGTTACGGACATCAGTACAGACACTACCTTTCCCATTGACTTATACAGGACCTCAAGAGCTTTTAGATGCCGGGGTTTCGCATTCGGAGTTTTTAGACCATCAGACTTCAATAAATCTTGAAATATTTGTAGTTTATTTTTTTTTTATTTTTTTGCTCAGAAAACTACTAAATATTCGAGGTTCGGATATTCGGAGCTTGATAAATAACCCCCAAAATGTCATAATTATGAGATTAAAAGTCATAATTTAGATTTTTTTAAAGTCATAATTATGAGATTTAGGGGCACATTTACTAAGGGTCGAATTTCAAAACTAATTTTTGGGTACTTCGACCATCTAATAGGCCTAAATTCAACTGCGACTTCTATTCATAGTAAAAAAAGTTCGACTTCGAAAATCGAAGTACTGTCTCTTTAAAAAAGTTCGACTTCGACACTTCGCCACCTTAAACCTGCCGAATTGCTATGTTAGCCTATGGGGACCTCCTAGAACCTATAGCCAACATTTAAGTTTTTAGAAGTCAAAGTAAAATCGTTCGATCGATCAATTAAATCGTTCAAATCGTTCGATTGGAAGGATTTCATCGTACGAACGAACAATTTAACTTCAACCAAATATGGCCACATTCGATTATAAAAACCTTCGACTTTGAATATCAAAGTAATGCAATGGTCGAATTTGAAGTTTTTTGCACTTCGAAATTCAACCCTTCATAAATCTGCCCCCTAAAGTCATAATTATGAGATTAAAAGTCATAATTTTGAAATTAAAAGTCATAATTTCTGTTTTTTCAAGTCCTAATTATGAGATTTAAAGTCATAATTTTGAGTTTTAAAAATCATAAATCATCAGAATTTGTTATTTTTGTTGTTTTTGCTGGAACCAGAGCTCTTCTGTACTTCCGTATATATATATATATAACAAACAAGGGAAAGTTGTGCTCACCACTAGTTTTTAAAATCATTAGGCTGGGGTGCAATGAGGGTGTGACCACAAAAAACATATAGACAAATACAAGAGTCCTCTGCACTCAACCCATTATCAATATATTTAAGACAGAGACATTTTGTGCTACTGCTACTGAAAAATGCCTTACCCTTTAAACAAAACAGGGATTGTTTGTCCATATATTGCAATATATTTAAGCTGGCCAACTACGTCAAAGTCATCCCATATCTGGCCAGTCCTATGCTCAATTTTCATCTGATTCATTAAGAATTCTATTGCTTCATTATACATTTTACAAAGGGACTAAGTTTTACCTGCAACTTACTTGCTGCTCTCAAAGTAAACCTCCATACTTGGCTGCCCTTTTATTAGACACCAGTGGGATCACCTGACTATAGTTGGAGGGGGTGGGAGCTACAACATAGAGCTGGTCACTGCTCCTGTATAACTATAACAAACAAGGGAAAGTTGTGCTCACCACTAGTTTTTAAAATCATTAGGCGGGGGTGCAATGAGGGTGTGACCACAAAAAACATATAGACAAATACAAGATATATATATATATATATATGTAGGGACCTATAGGATATCCTATCCCTATAGAGTTAATCCCCTACCTTTTTGTATGTAGTTCTCTTTTCCTTTGTTATTTGGCCTAGCCTTTCTAACTGGTAAAGTGTAACAACCACACCTATTGGACAAAGAGTGTAATGACACTCCCCTGCCACACTGCTATATAGTGCTGTGTAGGGAGTGGCCTCTTCCTCTTTGGCTCCTGGTGTCTGTGCTGCTAGGTGTTTCCCATTGAGCCTGGGATCACCAAGGCCCCAGTAAAGCCATTTACCCCAAAGGGACCTGTACCTTTGGTGCTGAAGTCGGGAACCAGGCAATCCCGTGAATGAGGATTAGCTATCATTAGGGCAGATCTGTAATAGTCTCTCTAGGAGAGAGAGATAGCCAGATTAAGGTAGCATGAGCAGTTCTGTGCTCCAACAAGGAGAATAGCAGGGAGTAGCCTCCCAAAGGCTCTTAAGGTGCCTTTAGTGTAAGGAACTCAGTGATAGGGAATTCAGTTTAGCAGAGCACTGCCTGACCCCTACTTGATCGATCCTGTTTCACTTTGGTCGCTGGTCTTTGGGAGTGAGATATTCTTCCTACTGTTTGACTTGAGGAGTGACATCTGTACATGCTGCATCATCATCAATGCTATCCTTTCTCCTCTGTGATATGCTAACTCCTACTACAACTCCTGCGTGAGTAAACCTGTGGTCAATTGCTTGCATATCCTTTTGGGCTAAATAAACCAATTCACTTGTTTTCACTATCTAAAGAACCTCCTGGCGTCCATTATTCTATCTTTCACACTTATATGCCTGTGGGTTGTAGTTTTACACCATCTTAAAGGGGAAGCTTCCATTTAGCGAAGGCTCCGCCCTGAGTGTAGTTTCACAGTGTAACCCATGCTCATACACTAGCTGGACACCCTTAACCCCTATTTGGCGGTATAGGCCAAAAAAGCGTTACATATATGCTATCATTGTCTGAAGAAGTTGCCAGGGCAGACAGATACAAAAAAAAGGGTTTTGTGTAAAGGACCATTGAAGTTACATGTGCTGGTGTCAGGAATACAGTTCTTCTAACTTCAAGCAATAGGATTTTTTTAAAGCAAAGAAAAACATTTCTGCCCTAGTGTCACAGATCTGCGCAACACAACAGATCCAACGACTCAAGCAGTATTATTGTCACAATGTCCCTATCCACTGCTAGATCCCCATCGGATTAATCCAGTATAAGACTACTAAACTTCTAAGTTTGTCACTGACAGTAAAGCAACATTTTGCTGGTATTAGCCAGAAAAAGGGTGGCAAATAGACAGCTAAATGCTTATGGTTCTACTGCTACGTATACAGGTACCCAGGACATCTCCTGCCATGAGGCACAATGAGAACCTTGCCTTAGGCTGCAGTGAGCGGCCAGTTACAAGGAAGAGAGAGGGAGAAAAAAGAGAGGGAGTAAAAGTTCTTGTGAGGCAACTTCGGGCGACTTATGAAAACGAAGATATATGTATGCCATACCGCATTCTAGCCAGCGGGAAGGCATTTTGGGGAGATTAGTCGCCCGCAGTAGAGAAGATTTGTCATTAATCTCCCCGTCTGCCACCACCCTAATTTGGAGGTTACTGGATATTGGGTTTCCAGATAATGGATCCCATACCTGTATCACTTCCTTTTACAGTAATGGTAATTGGTGAAAAGCAATTTCCTTTTCCCTGATACAAATTCCCGGTGACAGTAGCATTTGTGCCACAGCAAGAGCACATGGGAGATCTTTCACCGATGCCTCAACTTTCAAAACTGTTGTTGCAATAATTGTCTCCATACAGAAGAACTGAGCATCTTTTGTAAACCCTGTGAGTTGCAGTTGGTGTTGTCTGAATAGGCTTCTAATGAACGTAAGTGATAAACAGGTTCTGCTGTGAGATATAACCCAACGTTATTCTTTAAAGTGACCCTTATTAATCCTGTCCGTGGAAATATAGTGCCCGGCTAATGAAAGAAAAGGAAGGGTAAAGGACAGATGTTACAGAGTATGAACCAACTATTTTATGCCTCGTCAAAAACGATTGATGGATGATGCCCAACTGACCATTCACATCACAAGCTTAACCGCCAGTGTATGATATATTATCTTTCTCAGCAGGGATATTCTTTTTCTCTTATAATAAGAGGTTTCTGTGTTCATGCTGAAAGGCAGGCGAGATATTTCTTTAATCTGGGAAGTATTTACTGGTAGCACCCATGGTTCATTTATCAAAGATGAACAGCAATAAATATGGGGGATAGCGATGAGAATTTTTTTTCGCCAGGCATGGATTCATAGCGAAATTCTACATTTCGCCTCTGCAAATCTTTTTTGAAATGCTGCCAAAAATTTGCAGCGGCAAAAAAAGTTGCTGAGACAAAGAAATCTCTTCAGCAAAAAACACCCATTGACTTTAAAGGGATACTGTCATGGGAAAAATAATTTTTTCAAAATGAATCCGTTAATAGTGCTGCTCCAGCAGAATTCTGCACTGAAATCCATTTCTCAAAAGAGCAAACAGATTTTTTTCTATTCAATTTTGAAATCTGACATGGGGCTAGACATATTGTCAATTTCCCAGCTGCCCCAAGTCATATGACTTGTGCTCTGATAAACTTCAATCACTCTTTACTGCTGTACTGCAAGTTAGAGTAATATCACCCCCTCCCTTTTCCCCCCCCAGCAGCCAAACAAAAGAACAATGGGAAGGTAACCAGATAACAGCTCCCTAACTCAAGATAACAGCTGCCTGGTGGATATAAGAACAACACTCAATAGTAAAAACCCATGTCCCACTGAGACACATTCAGTTACATTGAGAAGGAAAAACAGCAGCCTGCCAGAAAGCATTTCTCTCTTAAAGTGCAGGCACAAGTCACATGACCAGGGGCAGCTGGGAAATTGACAAAATGTCTAGCCCCATGTCAGATTTCAAAATTGAATATAAAAAAATCTGTTTGCTCTTTTGAGAACTGGATTTAAGTGCAGAATTCTGCTGGAGCAGCACTATTAACTGATGTGTTTTGAAAAAAACATGTTTTCCCATGACAGTATCCCTTTAACGCATTTGGACAAAAAAGTCTCTAAGACAAAAAAGTCGCCACATGAAAAAAACGCCCATTGACTTTGATGCATTTAGACAAAAAAGTCGCCAAGACAAAAAAGTCACCAAGCAAAAAAACGCCCATTGACTTTAATGCATTCGGACAAAAAAGTCACCAAGATGAAAAAGTTGCTGAGCCAAAAAAGTCGCCGCCCAAAAAGGCAGTGGCAATTGGGAATATTAGTCGCCCGCATTTCTTAAAAGGGAGTTTTAGCAACAAATCGTTGGTTTTGTCTTCCAATAAAAATTTGAAGAAAGAAGAAGCCGGAAGAGGATTGCTCCGTGGTGCTCCCTGGTATAACCCCGGGTCGGTGCAGTTTTCTGCTGATAGGAGCACCAGCTAGGGGTGTCAGGTAAGTAAATACAGTCACTTCGGGGGACCTAACATTTGGCACCACCAAGTGCACAAAGCCTTTCCTTCTCCTTTAAATCACATGTTGTCCCAAAATGCACAGAGACCCTTTTATGAGTCATTTCACTGGAATATTATTACCACTGAAATCTATCAGAGCAAACACACTGGGAGATAAGTAGCCACTACAGAGTGCAAATCTCACGTAATTATGTTGACGTCATTCCCTGGTGGTGATTTTGAATTGTTTTGTCCCTTGGTGGTGGGAAAATGAACATGTGAGACTATGGGAAGTAAATCGCGGAGGCTGAAATCACTTAAAATCTTTGCTTTAAAAAGACAAACGACTTGTCGCCAAAACGCTCTTTTGAAAAATTATGGGTGACTATTCTTCTGGGGGTATAATACATGGAACTGGATTTGATATATCCTGTGTTCTGGGGCTATTATACATGGAACTGGAACTGGATTTGATATCTTATTGTTCTAGGGGTATTATACATGGAACTGAATATGATATCTTATTGTTCTGGGGGTATTATACATGGAACTGGAACTATATTTAATATGTCATAGTCCTGTGGGTATTATACATGGAAGTAGAACTGTATTTAATATCTTATTCATCTGGGGGTATTATACATTAAAGGGGTTGTTCACCTTCCAAACACTTTTTTCAATTTAGTTGTTTTTAGATTGTTCCCTAGAAATAATGACTTTTTCCAATTACTTTCCATTATTTATTTTTTAAGTTTTTTCCAAAATCTAAGTTTAAAGTTGAATGTTCCTGTCTCTGGTGTTTGAGTCTGACAGCTCAGTAATCCAGGTGCAGATTCTGAACTGTTACAATTTTGCAACATTTAGTTGATACATTTCTCAGCAGCATCTCTGGAGTATTAGCAACAATTGTATCAATTCTAACAGCTGCCTGTAATGAAACCCAGAGATTCTGCTCAGCAGGGACAAAGATAAGAAATGTATCAACTAAATGTATCAATTTAGAACAGTTTACAGGATCGGCGACCCCCCCTCCCAGAGCTGCTTCAGAAGGAGAGAAATGACACTTTATACTTCAATATTAGAAAAACCGTGACACATAGAAAATAGAAAGTCATTGGAAAAAGTCGTTATTTCTGGTGATCTATCTGATAACAACTAGTTGTTTGAAGGTGAACAACCCCTTTAAACTGGAACTGTATTTGATATCTTATTATCCTGGGGGTATTATACATGAAACTGGAATTGTATTTGATATGTAATTGTTCTGGGGGTATTATACATTCAACTGTATTAGATATGTCATTGTTCTGGTGATATTTATACATGGAAGTAGAACTGTATTTAATATTGTATTCATCTGGGGGTATTATACATAAAACTGGAACTGTTGTTGATATCTCTGGTGTTCTGGGGGTATTATACATGGAACTGGAACTCTATTTGATATATCATATGTTGTGGGGGTATTATAAATTGAACTGGAATTGCATTAATTCTGGGAGGAATTTTACATGTTATGTGTTCTGTATTATACCTGGAGTTGGCCTTGGGATACCACAAATTAGTCAGCTCAGACAATGTCTTTAATTAGAATCCCCAAACACAAATTCACCCTCCATCTATGGGTCTGTCCTTAAAACTAGATTGTTTAGGTTCCATGGTACATCGTTATCTTTGGCGCTTACTACGTATGCTTTTACCAACAACAAAATCGACTACTTTTAAACGTGTTTACTAAAATTGGTGAAAACGCCAGTATCCTATCCTTTAAAGAAACTAAACAGAGATACAAACATTATCTGTGTTCTTAAGTGATCCTAAGAGCCACTCTGGGGGTCACAAACTGATCCCTTGCAGCTACCAGCCTGATGGAACTTAAAATTGGGTCCCCGGTGATCTCATTTGCTCAGATCTGCTACAAGTCTCTTAATTCCTACAGCAACCACAGATTGTACATATGTTATGTGCTGGGGGAAGTCATAGGTATGTTTTTTTATTACACAGGATAAAACATGGTTTTTAAACTTTTCTATTTTTATTGTCTGTTCCCTTTTTATTTTGGGGGCACGTGATCATGCTGAGTAACAAAGACACAACTGAAAGCCACAACTGATAGTAGGATTCCATTCTTATAATCATGCTCCGTCAATTAGCCATGGAAAGCAAGATCTTGACCTTCAAGTCGCACTTCTGGATGCCCTGGGAAACAGTATATCTGTCTGCTTTTCCAAACACAGTTCCCAATTACAACGACACTGTTTGAAAAAGGTCAGAGCCATACTCAAGAGCTGGAAACAGCATGCCCTTCAATTCAAATCATAAAGGAATTACATTTATTGATTTTTATTGAATGTGGAAATGTGTTAGGTATCCCATATTCTTATGCTAATCAATTAATTATTTGACTCTCTGAAAATTGCATGTAATAACAATCTGATCATGGTGAAACATTTTTAACTCTACAAGACACCGAGGCTCATATGTTGGCTTTCTATATGGCAGCAAGAGTTTAGTCAGCACTCATACCTCCAAAAATCCTTTCATTTGGTGCAAGTCTCACAGTTTCCACCACCAAATGATTTTCGAAATTCTTTGTATCACAGACAGCACCATCCATGAATGTATTTTCTTAAAATGCCTTTATTGAGACATAGACTCTTGACCCAGATAAAACTCAACGTTTCAGACCTGCATAGGTCTTTTTTCAAGCCTTTTTTCAAGGCTTTCTATATGAAACAGCATGTTGTTCGCTTTTCTTCTATGGCCAATAAGGAGTTGTCATACCTTCAAAGAACATAATAAATCTAAGATCTCAGCATAGGAGACCTGGTATCTGTAGTGTAGCAGTTCTCATATTCCGGTTAGCACTTCGTGTTCTTTTATATGAGGCACAGCTGGAACTCAGGCAGACATAAGAATAAAATGTGGACGGGTCTCGGTGTGATTGCTTTTTCATGTGTGTGATTTCTGCTTCATTCCACATATGTGATTATTCCTTAGCATCGCCTGGAGTGTTGTTGTAGGGAACAGAAAGCTTCTATACTCGTGATTTCTACATTTCTAACGTGTAACCAGTGTACATAGAATCTTCTAAATACTACATGACAATTTCTATATTTTGTTATTTTTCTGTCCCGGACCTGAGGACATCTTGAGAACATCTCGAAGACATCTTGAGGAAACCATCTGATACATTGGCTCTGGCCCCTTAATGAGCTGAGGGTCAACCTTTTGGTCAAAGCTTTGAAAGACATGGACATAATACATATATTCAGTCAGATAACTAGAGTTTAAGCAGCTTTAAATGACTATTAACTCATTTTTTTTTATAGATGATAGATAGATGATAGAGAAAGATAGATAGATGATAGATAGATAGATAGATAGATAGATAGATAGATAGATAGATAGTTAGATAGATGATAGATAGATAGATAGATAGATAGATAGATAGATAATGGAGATAGATAGATAGATAGATAGATAGATACAGGGGCGATCCTGGAGAGAGAGAGAGAGAGAGAGAGAGAGAGAGAGAGAGAGAGAGATGATAGATAGATAGATAGATAGATATAGATGATAGATAGATAGATAGATAGATAGATGATAGATAGATAGATATAGATGATAGATAGATGGATAGATAGATAGATAGATAGATAGATGGAGACCCATCAGATGGGAATAGCATCAATTCCCTGTTCCAACAGGATTTTTCAACCAAATATCAGTAAGTCAGGCCTGTTGGCGGTCCCCATACACAGGCCAATCGGGGGATCGAGTCGTCAGCTTGATGGCCACTTTAAGATAGAAATATCCTTGATGGAGAAGGATCCAGGAGTTCTTGTGAATATTAGAATTAGCTGGAGCAATCTGTTGGTGGCAGCAAGGACTAGTCTAATGTTGTTCTGTTGTAATAAGGATATAGATTTAGAGTTTTCTGCTCTAGTAAAGGGACACTGACATATTGAGATGTTCCAAAATGAACTGCTTAGCTAATAAAGGCTAGGCATTGTTTGTTACAACAAAAGACTGACCAGGCAATGATTGTTTACACTGAAGATCATGCACTAAATGGCTCATAAGCTCACTTGTATAAATTGACCAAATGATTGAACAATGAACTCTAATATGCAGAATTCACCAGTAGATCTTTGCTATGGACAAGGGCCTCACTTGAGATTTGAATAAAGAAGGGTTCATCTTCGGGTGCTAAAATGTGTTTTCTTTATATTGAAAATTTGTTCATTTGCCTCCTTGAACACATTATTGTGGAAGTCATATTATTAGTTTCATAAAAAAGGGTTGGGCACCTTTTCAGCAAGCAAGAGAAATACAATACAACTAGTACTACTACCATGCTGAGCCATTGATTGGTTATTTTGGAGTCATTAAGGCATTTTTACTTTCTGAGGCAAACTGGAGAAAGCTTCAGATGGGGTGTTTTAGTCTTCTTCTTGATCAGCATCAAGTTAGACGGGATTTCATTGGGTGAAAAGAGCCAACTTTTTCAAGGCTCACTTTGACAATCTTAATGCACATCTTAAGGGACAAATATTGGTACAGATTTGCACCAGTTAAACAGCCATTTACTTAAGCACATGAGCCTACTAGTGCTCCTCTAGCTTTGCTTAGAAGAATTGGGTTCAAGATGATGTAGTGGCCTCTGAATTAAAGGAGCTCTGTACTTTACACCTGCCTAAAGCTGGTATTACTTCCATGTTGGCCTAATAGGCACTTCTGCTTGAGCCTGTGCAATGTTGTCATTGCCACTGAATGGATAACATGGCTGGATCACTGCAAGATGGGTAGATGCTAGGGAATCATTGATTTCTAGTTGTCAAAATATAAGGATATTGAGAGTCATCAATGAGTTTCATGATCATATAAAGTCCAAGTCAAGGAACTCTGAGAGAGCAGCTAATAGACCTATATATTAAGTAGTTTATTTCTTATTATATAAGTTTCAATAAACCATGTGACATCACTAAGTACGGTATAAAAAACAATGACATCATTAAGGGCATATTTAACAGTTTATTCAGGGTTCTGGTGCACAATACAAGATTCATTCACATTGTCTATTTGTTGCTGCTGTACACAGACATCCAAAACTATTCCAGAGATGAAAGAATTTAGCAGAAATGTTTGTACGGGCATAGGATCTGGTTATCCTGAATAATCGGCACCTGGGGTTTTCCATATAAGGGACCTCTCTGTAATTTGGATCACCATGCCTAAGTCTACTAAACAAACCCAATAGGATGGGTTTGCCTCAAATAAAGATTAATTCTAACTTATTTAGAATCAAGTATGGATATGGGACCTGTTATCCAGAATGCTTGGGACCTGGGGTTTTCTGGATGATGAATCATTCCTTAATCTGGATCTTCATACCTTAAATCTACTAGAAAATCATGTAATAATTAAATAAACCCAACAGGATGGTTTGCCTCCAATAAAGATTAATCATAACTTATTTTGAATCAAGTACAGATATGGGACCTGTTATGCAGAATGCTGGGGACCTGGGGCTTTCCAGATAATGGATCTTTCCTTAATCTGAATCTTCATATCTTAAATATACTAGAAAATCATGTAAACATTAAGGGGGTTATTTACTAAACTCTGAATGCATTTTTTAAAATTAAATCTGACTTTTAAAAAATGTATTAATCCCAGAGGATGGAAAAGTCTGAATCTGAAAATCCGGCATCTCAGATCTGTCGAGGTTGCATATAAGTCAATGGGAGAAGTCCTAATGATTTTATGATGTGCGTTATGTTTTGTGCATTACCCCGGGTTTTCGGGTGAAAAATCCAAAAAAATTTTGAAAATCGGATGAAAGATCCAAAAAAATCGTGGAAATCTGACTTTTTTTCCTGCAAAGCAAATTTTCGGGAAAATGTAGTAATAAATAAGAGCAAAAAAATCAGAGCGGATTTGAAGGGAGATTGTAGCGGAAAATGTTGAGATAAAATTGGACCAAAATAAACCCAATAGTCTTAATTTTGCTTCCAATAAGGATGAATTATATCTTAGTTGGGATCAAGTACAAGCTACTGTTTTAGGACTAAAGAGAAAAAGTAAATAATTTTTAAATATTTGGATTATTTGGATTTCTGCCTAAAATTAACTTAAACATTAAATAAACCCAATAGGCTGGTTTTGCTTCCAATAAGGATTAATTATATCTTAGTTGGGATCAAGTACAAGCTACTGTTTTATTATTACACAGAAAAAGGAAATCAGTTTTAAAAATCGGAATTATTTGATTAAAATGGAGTCTTATGGGAGATTGCCTTTCCGTAATTCGGAGCTTTCTGGAAAACAGGTTTCTGGATAACGGACCCAATACCTGTATGATATACTGACCCTGCAATGTCCTGTTACAAGCAGCCATTCTACACATTTCTAAGCTCACACACAAATCACAATTACACACTTCAATATCTCCCTCCACCATCTTCATAATTAATAAATGAAAAATGTTATTGCAGCTAATCAATAATGATGTTAGGGAAGATTGATCTAATGGGGAACTCTTTTGAGGGTATATATTTTTTTCACCTTTATAGAACAAAGAGCTCCCTGGGGCCCAGCCGAACTGATAGACACTCAGGACTCCGACCAAAAACAAAAAATTGAAAGACAATTAATTAAAATAAGGGATGGGGGAGGGAGAATGACACTGCCATTTATCTGGAAGGCAATAATATTTAGCAGCCAGTCCCTCTCAGTGTTTATATCGGTTATGGGTAGAAATATAATTGTCTTGTCATTTTGCTTCTTGTGAATATGACCGGAATCTCCCGGTTAATCTCACTGTGGTCCAGTTTTGTAAAATAGGTTCAGGATAGGGGGAGAGGACATGTGCCGTGGAGATAATGGAACTAATAGTATAAAAGGCATATTATATTGTGTAACAATTGGTAGATATATTCAGTTCTACAATTCAGTTCTACACATGTGTGTCCAACATGCAGCCCACCCCCCCATCTGGACTGAATAGTGATCGGCGAATTTGCGCCGTTCCGCTTCGCCGAAAAATTTGCGAATTTCGCACGAAATTCGGTAAACGGCGAAAAATTCGTGAAACGGCGCCGGCGTCTCGTTTTTGACGCCCGTTTTTTCGACGCCGGCGCCCGTATTTTACGCCGGCGCCCGTTTCCGTTTTTTCGGAAATTTTTTTTTGATGCCAGCGAATTTTTCCTTGAATTTTCGCGGGCGTTTCACGAATTTATTCGCTGGTGGCGAATCGCTCAAATTCGCCGCGAATTCAGGCCTGGCAAATAAATTCGCCTATCACTAGGACTGAACTGCAACTCTCAAAATCCACTTACAGTCGTCATTTAGAGGACAAATCCCCTGGAATACTGCCAAGCTTTCAGCGCAATGTGCCACAAGGTGAACTCACCATCTGTCTATGGTAGGTGCAAAGTACAGGGTTGCACTGAGACACTTCCCAATTGGCCGTCATATTTTATTTTTTTATAATTTTTGAATTATTCTTCTGACCCTTCCAGCTTTCAATTGGGAGGTCACTGACCCCATCTAAAAAACAAATGCTCTGTAAACATCAGGGGCAGAACTAGGGGTCGGCAGATGAGGTCCGTGCCTAGGGTGCAAAGCTTGGCGGGTGCTTCCCTTCCCTTCTGCGTACCCCTAGTCTGGCTGAACAAGCCCTGCATATCACACAAATGTGCGTCTTTGTTTGTACACCTGTGTGTGTTTGTTCACGTGCGTGCGTGCGGGGGGGGGGGGGTTGTAGGGCGACGCGGCCTGGGGCAAATGGTTAACTTTTAGTATTATAGAATGGCTAATTCTAACAAACAAGAGAAAGTTGTGCTCACCACTAATGTTTAAAACCCAGAGCCGGGCCAAGGGGTAGGCAGAGTAGGCATGTGCCTAGGGCGCAAAGCTGGGGGGGGGCTAGGCACGTACCTCCTCTGTCGCATCCCGCCAGACCATTGCCCGACTCTCTGTTTTTTATCCATCTTCTTGCGCTCCTTCGCATGTGCGCAAATGCACGCTCGCACCAATTCGCGCATGCACATATTCGTGGCAATTCACAGCGCACACAAGCTTGCCTTGGGCGCCTGTGCAGTCAGGCGCGGCCCTGTTAAAACCTTTAGGCGAGGCTGTGACCATCAAATACACATAGACAAATACAAGAGACTCTCTGCACTAAATCCATTATTAATATATTTAGGACATAGACAGGGTAGGACTGGCCCGGCGGGACACCGGGAAAAACCCCAGTGGGCCCTGGCCATCATGGGTGAGAACCCCTCTCCCGATCTCCTGGCCCTACAAAAAAAAAACAATTTGCGTTGCAGTAGTGGGTCCAGAGGGGGGCCCTGGACAGCGGCCCTAGATAGGAGTCCTAGTGGGTCCTGGGCCCCTCAGTCCAATCCTGGACATAGAGACATTTTGTGCCTTAAGATACTAAAAATGCCTTACCCTTTAAACAAAACAGGGATCGTTTGTTCATACTGTATTTAGCAATATATTTAAGCTGGCCAACTATGTCAAAAATAGAATGGCTCATTGTAAGCAACTTTTCAATTGGTCTTTGTTTTTTATTACTTGCCTTCTTCTTTTAACTCTTTTCAGATTTCAATTCAGGGTCACCGACCCCATCTATGAAACAAATGCTCTGTTCAGGCTACACATGTATTGTTATTGCTACTTTTTATTACTCATTTTTCTTTTCAGTCCTCTCCTATTCATATTCCAGTCTCTTATTCAAATCAATGCATGGTTGCTAGGGTAATTTGGATGCTAAAAACAGACAGCTGAAATTACAAACTGGAGAGCTGCTGAATAAAAAGCTAAATAACTCCAAAAAAATACAATTAATAAAAAATGAAAACCATTTGCAGAATTGCTCAAAATCATACTAATTTCAAGGTGAAAAAATCCTTTAAGAAAAGCACCCCCGTACCAAAAAGGAGGGGCCAGTAAGTGGCTATGCTGGGGCACATGCACGCACATAAAGAGTCCTGCCTAGTTCATTTTGAGCATACAAGTGATGTAGGACAATCTTATATGCAGTCAATTATTATTGGAATTATATTAATCTGGAATTAATTTTTTTCCTACATCTTCATGCCTGGACCAAGCTGAAAGGTGCTCTAGGCAAAACTGCTCTGGATTCTGCTGATCCCCTGAGCAGGGTCAGGGACCGGATTTTCCCTTTCTCTCACCCAGGGCCCTTATTAGGGGCGGCAGACAGAAGATATGTGTGACCAGCACCCTAGACATGTATCGCTACCCCTAGTTCTGGCCCTGGTGATAGTTACCCTTTAAATCTTGGGAAAGATGCAGAGCACATACTGCAGAGAATATTGCCTGGTTGAAAATGCTCTGCGTCGTCACCTAAGGGCCCAATTTTGTGCATCTGTTCCAGGGCAATATCATTGGATAGGCATTACCAGCAGCACAGCAGCCTTCTGCCTCAACATTAATAATTATAATCAAACCAATCATGTGCCTTTCGTTCCCCTTTATTGATTGTGCAAATGTTACAACGATAGGGAACACGAGTAAATCAAAGAGTGAAATACCAGTGTTAGTGAATGAATAGTGTGTGCCAAAGGGGTTATAACAACAAACAGACATGTAATGAATCTCCGCAAAGGGGGGAAAAAGGAAAGGAATTATCATTCTCTTCAATGTAAATATTTCCCTGAACCTAAGGGTGAACATTTAGGTACATATTTATCAAGGGTCGAATTTAGAGTTTAATGGAGTTTATTTATTGACAATTTTTATACACGCGCCTATTTTGTCCAAATGCATTAAATGCATCTCAATGCGCGACAATTTTTATGCGAGCAACTATTCTGACGTGTGGTGAAAAAAAATTCACGCACGGATTTTTCGCTGCAGTTTCATGTATTTATTTGTTGTCGGCAAATGACGAATGCTTGCCTGGCGAATTTATTCGCCCATCACTATTGAAAATATATATACAGATTAAAGATAATAAAATAGCAATTCCAATACAAGGTGGGGAAATGGGATTAAGTAACCTCATTAAACAGGTTAATACAGAAACCATAGGTGGAAATGCCAAACGCACACAAAGTAATGTAGAGAAGGAGGGCAAGGAATATTATGTATGTACCTATAATAACTGATAACTTCATATTGTAGCCCAAGGCCCATGCAATACAGCATTAATAATGTACAGCAGCAAAGGGAGTAGTGCTGAGAGGCAAATAGAAAGTAAATATGTGAGTCCCAACCATATACACACAAGCTTTGTGACATAGTGAATAGAGAGCAAGGTAATACTTTCATATGGAATCCCCCAGGGTACATAACATTTCTCAGCATGGCAGGTGCTTAAGGCATAAAGGTGCAGCCGCAGGGACCAGTCAGAATCCTTTAGTTCCGGCTGTTTGAAGCTCTCTGCTGCTCTCTCATTGGATTTGACTCTGGATAGATTCCCAGCACTGGCAGGCGTCCCTTTCAGTTTCTATTCATCTGTTTTATGGACGTGGAACACTGTACAGTGAGCTAAAAGCTTGGCCAAGTTTAGATCCGCAGGTAATGTGATATAGGATGCTTGGCCCCTAAATCCCCAGGATGTGGAGAAGGAGTGTGGAAAGAGAGAGAAATATAATTTTTCGTTATATAGGATTTCTCAAAGTTCACTTTGTTTTTGCATATTTTTCAAATTTTGCATATTTTGAAAATTTTGCATATTTTTCAACATATTGTCAGGTCCCAGGTGCCCCCAGTCATGTGACTTGTGCTCTGAGAAACTTCAATCACTCTCTACTGCTGCACTGCAAGTTGAAGTGATATCACCCCCTCCCTTACCCCTCCGGCACCCTAACAATAGTAAGGTAACCAGATACCTGCTCCCTGACACAAGATAACAGCTGCCTGGTGGGTGGGAATAACGTTCAGTAAAAATCCAGGTCCCACTGCCACTTCACCAGTTACATTGAGTAGGAGAAACAATAGTCTGCCTGAAAGCAGTTCCATCCTAAAGTACTGGCTCTTTCTGAAAGCACAGGATCCGGGAAAATGACCTAAGAAACACACCAATATTACAGCTAAAAAATAAATAAAAAAACATTTTCGGTCCAGGAATAAAATTTTATATGGTAGAGTGAATTATTGGCAGTGTCAACACTGTAAATTAGAAATGAAAGCTACAATATAAAAAGCATGACAGCGTTAATAGAAAATCTTCTCTGCAGACCTCAATCTGATATTACAACAACGCCCAAGTAAAAATGCTTGGGGAGCCATCTTTGCTCATTGTTTCACAGTTAGAGGTCACATTCCCGCATAGAAGTGGGGAAAGTAGATTTTCATAATTGTTCTCATTTATTGCAGATATTTTGTCAGCGGGGTTTATTCAATTCAAAAATCGCTAAAATATTATTGCAGCCTAACGAGTGTAATTTTGAGAAGCTTTGCAGGCCTGTCCTTTAGCATTTTGGCAGTATTACACGATTGATTGGAAATTATTTTTTTGGAAGATTTAATGGCTTAACTCTTAGAAAGGAAAGTCTTGTTTTGCAAACATTAATTTCCCAGTTGGACCGAGTTCTAAATAACCTGAATTCCACCATCAAAAGATGATTGCATTGTAGAATTATATTTCCCTACTTTGCTTAAGCGTCGGGCTTTTGGTAATCACGGAATATGACAATTTAACATCAGCCTTCCAATTTTATTCTGCTTCGAGGCATTTAGAAATGAAATTAATCTGTGCATACAAACTGCTCTAAACACCATTGCTCGGCTCATATAATAATATTGTGTATCACAGATATACAACTTAGGATGGCTTTTTTACACACACACTTATTGTGTCTTTCATTTATTTCTCTTCTACACCCTTTCATTCTATGCTTACTTACATACATACTCCCAATTACACATACACTTTCCCTTACCACTACCATACACACCTTCACATTTCACTTACACATGTATACACACTATTGTGCAACTGCACATATCACTCTACTTTGTTTTTAATTACAACACCTGACTTCTACTTTTCTAAAATGGGCGTTGGTTAAGGCAGTCTCTCCCTCTTAAAAGCCGCTCAGCAGTTGGCGGGGGAGGATTTAGCACAGAGTTTGAAACCAAAGCACTGGAGATGTTTACATGAAGAATTGTTACTACACAGAGAGGTAATGTTCCTTTTTTACTATGACTAAAGATAAATAAGTTAGGGACCACCATGTGGGGTTTTACCTTGACGTGGTATGGTGGCTTATCAATATTATGATCATAACTTTGTAACAAAAAAAACCCTGTTTCAAAATTACATGCACTTGCATATTTACTTGAATCATTTAGACAGGGCTGTAAACTTTTTGAAATTGGCCTTAGGTGTGCATCCACAATTTTCCCTGGCTTTGCCATTCAAACAACTAATAACATTTCTAGAAAAGATTATAGGGCTTGTTGAGTAATGGTTGGAGTAAGAAAAAGGCTCATCACTTCTAGTGATATACAGTATGCCAGTTGCACTTTCTAAGGGGCATTAGTCTAAAGGGTTAATTTATGAATGCAGACATAACGGTGGGTGCTCGAATTTGGCCACAATGGAGAGCATATATTGATGCAATTCATTAAGGTACTTGCCAATGTGTCGATCAAGCCTCTTTTAAGGAATGTTGCTCAACTGCGGCTATTGAACCACCACAATGGACCTTTATTGATTTACAATTATATTGAAGTTATGGGGAAAAGTGCTGCTGTCTAGAGAACCATATTCATTTGCATGTGAATTTGAACTTTGCACCCTGCACTTACATTCTCAAACAACCTTTTATAAATGCAAGATGCCCCAGCAAAAGGGAGCCCTGAACTTAACACCCTGACCAGGTCCAGATTTAAACACATTAATGGACAAAAAAATGTCCATTAAATTCACCCAACTGTCACCAATTAGAAGATGTTGGTGGTGTCTGCTGACCACAGACATACTTTTACACACCCATCAAATGATGGGTGTGTAAAAGTATGTCTGTGGTCAGCAGACACCACCAACATCTTCTAATTGGTGACAGTTGGGTGAATTTAATGGACATTTTTTTGATTATTTGGATAAAATGGAGTCTATGGAGATGGCCTTCCCATCATTTGGAGCTTTCTGGATAACATGTTTCTGGGTAACAGATCACATATATAAGAAAGCTTAATGTATTTTGTGCAAGGTGGCCTTAAGATCTGATGGTTTGACAAATGAGTGAATCATTGGCTGATATTGCTACCTTGAGCTGGCTGATATCGGACTCACCCAAAGGCCAAACAATTGGATCATAATAGACACCTATGCAGTCCATTAGGAGAGGGCCACATTAATGGTCTGAAGGGGCTGAATAGGCATTTTAAATCTGCCCATGCATGGCCAGCTTAAAGGAATACTGTTGCAGGAAACCATGTTGTTTCAAAACCCATCAATGAATAGTGCAGATCCAGCAGAATTCTGCACTGAAATCCATTTTTCAAAAGAGCAAACAGATTTTTTAATATTTAATTTTGAAATCTGACATGGGGCTAGACATATTGTCAGTTTCCCAGGTGCCGCCAGTCATGTGAATTGTGCTTTGATAAACTTCAGTCACTCTTTACTGCTGTACTGCATGCTGTACTCCCTCATGGCACAAGATTGCAGCTCCCTGGTGGGTGGGAATAGCACTCCAAAATCCAAGTCCCACTGCGACTCCAGTTTGTTCCATACTGTGGTCAGCCAGTATAGAAAACAGACTCCACCGCCACAACATCCAGTGCAAATAGTTACCAGCTGGGGGAATTTAATGGACAACTAGCATTTTTCTCTGAATGGGCTTCAATGAAAAGACTTCCAAATACTTTGACCTTAATATGGGAAGTCATGTGGATAGGACATGGGTGTTCCAATGGGATGTGATTTTGTAAAAGAATATAGAATGTGTTTGGGCCAGTTTACCCTTGTACGCTAGTAGGGGCACAGTACAGGGTTCTCTTCCATGTTAAATTACTGTGCATTGGGTCTTTATCAATGGAATTAATGAGCTATCCCATAAATAGGTCATCTCTGCCATCTAAATTCTCTAATGAAATTCAAGACCCAGTTTCCAATATGCCCCTACAGTTGCATTAGACAGACCACAGACTGAGGTTCCCTATCATATTACAGATAGACCTAGGGTTAAAGGAGAACATATATAAGTATGCTCAGAAGGCTTGTCATGTACAACACTTTAACTTGTGTTTAATATTTTATCAATTTGAAGGTTTCCAATCTATATTTTACAGCCTGTTGGGTGCGGATTGCCATCATACATACTTAGCACTTAGGAACAAGAAGATGTCTTTGATCTCGGAATGTGTGAAACGCAATGCTTTGAAGCAAATCCCATCATTTTACTGATTAGTGTTGAGTCATTTATTATTCATCATTCCTGTTTATGCTGCTGTTCTCAGATCAGACATCTTTGCGCTTTACAGAATTCAGCCCATTGATCCGCTGATTGTGTTACATCACAGTCACTTGTGATGCACATTGAGAACAAGCTAATGTCCTTGATTGGACACTTTGAAGGTATGGCTTTATAAAAGAAAAAAAAACAATGGATAAAGTAAAGGGATATTTACTGATGAAAGAGAAGATTATTTTTCTCAGAAGGTCACCTGAGATTTTCTAAAGGACCGGTGGTCAGTGTGAGGTCCTCTAGTTTCACCACCAACATATAGAGGGCAACAACTTTTAGGGCAAAGACACATGGTCAGATTCAGGGAGATTTAGTCGCCCAACGATAATCACATCTTTGGGGCGACTAATCTCCCCAAACTGCCTCCCGTAGGCTAGAATCTAAATCACTGGCACAATGGCACTCAGAGTGATTTGTTTTCTGAAGTCGCCCAAAGTTTCCTTGTGAGGCAACCTCGGGCGACTTGGGAAAACTAAGCAATTTTTTTTCACCCATTGGAGTCTACGGGTGTCTTTTTCATGGCGAAACATGGCGAAAAACTTTGCTCATCACTAGTGGTGGCGTTTCAACTGCCCGAAAGTGGATTCCTGGAATTTAAATCATAAATTTTATTCACATTTGTAGTCCTTAAAACCAGATTACAATTATAACAGTGGACTAATGAAGAAAGTCGCTCAGCTACAAATCAATTCCACCTAATTTCTGATGACACCCCCAAATTACCACCCAACCAGTAAATCCTGCCCATCTACTTTGGGACTAGTGGGGGCTAGACACAACCAACAGCCCACCAACGCAGCCCTATGCAGTTCCAGGGGTATAATTGGTGACTATAGATGCACAGATATTATCGTACAAAACAAAATTTGGTTCAATATTTGGTGCGTTTTTGGCGGAAGATGAGCCGATATCGGCAGAAGACTTGGATATCGGTCGGCTCCTCGATCGGCCCAGGCAGAACATTTTGATCAGGCACCTTTGGAGGTTGAACATCGCCCACTGTTTAGCACTGAATCATCAGATACAGGTAGATTTCTATTGTTTCTATCTGTATATCTGATGATTCAGCTCTACATGTGTGTATTGAAACGAGCGATCCTCCTTGGAAAGATCTTTTCCAAGAAAGATTGTAATTGTTATGTCTATGGCAACCTTTAGTCCCTGATGAAACTGCCTGAGCATTGAAATGCATAGATAGGCAGTATTGGCCAAACTTTGGTATATGAAAGGGCGTGCTGATGAATACATTCCTCAATTTTAAAAAAAGCCAGAGTTTAATAGTTAAGGGCCAGGCCTGTATCAATAATCTAACCATTCTTCCAAGAACATTCCGTGCTACTCATAGTGTTCCATGTGTCATTAATTTACCTGTGTACCCTATATAGAGATTGAACATTAATAAAATTACATAACAAGAGACTTAGTACAGTGACACTTCTGAGATAACTTTGTTACCTTTTCTGTCTCGAAGATAAGTACACAGTTGTTGACAGCAAACAGTAGTGTCTACTTTAGGCTTGTAATCTCTCCAGCTAGTGTTGACTTAGACTTAAGTCAACATGTTATTACTTAAAAGGACAATAGGGGTAACCCAGCACAGTGACACGTATTCTCTCTCTGTTGATAGAAGCTCAAGTAAGTTATTCTTTGTAATTAACCTCATCAAACAAATGAGCCTCGTAAATCCATCAACCTTGGCTAATAAATAAAAATCCAATCAGCTCCTATCTAGTAAATATGAATGGAAGGTTTTATCGCTACATAAACCTTGGATCTGTTTTCCTCCATTGGCAGGAGATCACAGATCTAAGTTAAAACATCATCTAGCTTCCCTGAAAGGTTATATGGAAAGTGTACACAATCCAAACCAGAAATGAGTATTAATCAACAGAATTTTCAATGGAATGATCAACATTGAGGTTTAGTGATTTTATTGAACCTTTGGAATAGCTTTGTTCTTTGTCTTTTCTTAACGGCTTGAAGCCTACAGTGACAGTCACTGGTATCCACAGCACATTGTTGCTAAAACCACCCTGCAGATTATATGTTCAGGGGTTTATTTATTAAAGTCCGAATTTATCTTATTGTTTTCTGAAATATAATCCAACCAAATCTGCAGGGTTATTTCCCCCTTATTTATCAATACATTTTCCTGAAAATTTACATTTAGGAAAAACTAGAAAAAAATCGTGAAAATCATCCAAAAATTAGAACCATATACATTTTTCGGATTTTCTGCCTGAAAAATTGGACTTTTTTCGGATTTTTGCCAGAAAACCACAAAATCTTCGGATTTTTGCATGATACCCAGCGCAGATCAGGATATCTTCTGGGCTTCTGTCATTGTCTTATATACAATCTCGGAAAGTCTGAGATGCCAGATTTTGGGATTTGGACTTTTTCCATCCTTGGGGAATAATAAACCTTGAAAAAATTGAGTTTTCTTTTTTCACTAAAAATTCAGATTTTATAGTAAAAAAAAAACTCGAATTATTGGGTTTTTTGGCATTCGGACTTTAATAAATAACCCTCTAACAGTTGTTTATTTGCCACATTTTTAATGGCACGTCATTTTGGTTAATTTGTTGTCTTTGATCTTCCTCTAATCCTTTGGAAAAATAGCATAAACTGTGTACAATTATTTGACAAATAATTGCACAAATTCTTTTAGACAACTGCCATAACAGCCAAAGGTGGCTGTCGCCTTCTGAGCTAGTGAAAACCACACATACCCCCAAATCTTTCTGTGTTTCCTTAAGGTGGCCATACACGGGCCGATAAAAGCTGCCGACAGACTAAGTCGGCAGCTTATTGGCCCTTGTATGGGGGCCCCCGACGGGCTTCCCCGATCGAGATCTGGCCGAAAGTCGGCCAGATCTCGATCGGATGGGGTTAAAAATCCCGTCGGATCGCGGCCGCATCTGTTCGTTGATGCGGTCCCGCGATCCGACCGCCCGTTTGGCGAACGCTAGGATCCGATCGTTGGGCCCTAGGGCCCACGATCAGATCAGCCCGATATTGCCCACCTCAAGGTGGGCATATCGGAGGGAGATCCGCTCGTTTGGCGACATCGCCAAACGAGCGGATCTATCCGTGTATGGCCACCTTTACTCAAGTATTCCTAACCTATGAGATTAAATATTACTATTGGTTGATATTCAAATGGTGCATTTCCATTGTTTTATTTATATTAAGAAAAGAGCAGAGGATATCCTTGATAAACTATTAATAATTGTATATTAATAATTGTATCCTCTTGATTCCAGTAGAAGTCTGACTGCACTCAGTATAATTAGATAAAAAAAAGTTGAAAAGAGAAAGTACCCCACTTATATCATTGTTTTATTTAGTTATGTGACCAAGAACAGGGAAAAGCTGGTATCTTTTGGCATGGGTGAATATAAGTGCAAGAAAGGTACCAGATGATCCCACCACTAACACATATACAGATGCATTTTCCAAGGAGCTCATAGATTTCTAATTATAATTTGTTTAATTGTGTATACCTGCAGTTCTATAGGTTCTTAGGTTTATACAAACGTTGTTAATGGGGTTATTGGGGGTGTAGTGCAAATGTAAGAGGAAGAGACAAAAAGGTAAGGAGAATGTGAAGATCGTTGTAACTTGCATGAATAGATAAGGCCACCAGCAGAAACCCTCTGTATCCTTCTTGGAACTTATTGTTTATTTCCAGGACCACTGATTCAAAAGGGCCCAATACAGTTGTCCAGTTGAGGATGAATTTAGAGAAGGAAGGCGGGACCATTCATAAAAAGGAGGGCGCAGGGGATTAAACCACCAGGCAGGTCTTCCTTGAGTAAAAACCTGTTTGAACCTGGGTGATTAACTCCAGTAGGATTTACTAGAATGTTCACCAAAACATCTACTCTTAAGTTATTGTATGCAATGACCACTATTTAACTCCATATATGTGCTGCTAAGTGTGGCACGTGCGTTAGAATGGCAGCTTGACAGCACCAGGGTCGTCCTATAACTTCATGTCAACCTAGCAACTGGGATTTGAATGTAGCTGATTAGGGAGAAAGTATCTGCAAACAGACAGAAATGAACCATCATGAACGTGTGTAAAGAATCTTCAACTTTAAGCATTTTTATCTCACTTGAGACACTTCCTGGAAACATTAGCCCCATGACCTGAGACTGGCTACGAGCACCACATTATTTATCTCATATGTTTTAATGATTTATTGATTGGATTCATATCCTGCTGAATTGAAGGAACCATCTAATTATTATTGACTTGAGAAGACAATTAATGATCAAATGTTACTTACAGTTCTATAAAGGAATATGATAATTCTCTGACAACTAAAATGGTCACTCCTTAGCTAGATGCAAGGGTTGGTTTAAAGCCCTTATATCTGGGACATTTTGTAAAGAATGGGTCCACTTTGGTCCTTTCTATAGTTGACCATTCACTTAAAGATCTGTATCTGGTGAGGTTGCCAAATGAGTAGATCTTTGTTTCATTCGGCAACACATCTGCTATAGGCGAATAAATGGAACATGCTTTGGGCCTATGAAAAACCTTCAGGATAGAACCACATCAACTGGCCATTGCAGTTCAAACTTGCCCGATAAATATCTGGCTAATTTTCAATATTGGGACATACACGGGTCAATAAGCTACCAACTTAGGTGGAGACAACCTCAAAACTTTTATTTGCTTTATTATGTCCATCTTAAGCCTATTATTTACTTGACACCCCCTTCATAATGGTTGCCTTTTTTTCTCCTTTAGCTCCATGTACTATAGTGATATGACCATAGACATTTAAGATAACTATTTCAAGCACTGGCAGGTATGGACTTTCTATACACAACTTGGACTCAAACTGGGCTAATGTTCCCTCTGTTCAAGTTTTTTGAACTAAAACTCAAAAAATTAGCAAAATGACCAAAAATTCACAAAACACATTAGGGGGTTATTTATTAAAGACTGACTTTTTCTGGTCCGGAAAAACACAATTTTTTCATAGAAAAAAACTAGATTTTTTTCAAGATTTATTAAACTTCGATGATGTTAAAAGTCTGAATAAAAAGTACTCCAACCCTGCCGAGTTCATGTAGAAGCCAATGGCACATGTTTACAATTGGAAGATATCCTGATCTGCTCTGGGTTTCGTTCAATAATCTGAAGACTTTGTGGTTTTCAATCGATAATCCAAAAAAGTCACAGTTTTTGGGTGTCAAATCTGAAAAGTCATGGTTTTCAGCGACTAGTCATTTGGATTTTTTCACGGTTTTATTTGGAGTCTTTTCCCGCACAAGAAATTTTTGTGAAAATGTATTGATAACTAAGGGGTAAAATTCTGTGCGGAGTGGTTTTCACAAATTAGTAAGAACATTTCAGATTTTGATAAATAACCCCCATTAAAGTCTATGGGCATTTTTGTTGCAGAGATTTTTTTTTTTTTTGGTAATTTACATTTTTATTAATTTTCAGAATAAACAAGTAGACAAAACAGATTATGAGGTACATCAGCATTACATAGGGTCCAAGCTGTTCCATCCAATACCTCTAAATACAGCAATAGACTACGCCTAAGTATTGGATTTGACAGTGATTGTAAGGCAGTACAACAATTGCATAAAGAGAAACAAGGAAGAAGAAACAAAAAAAAAAAGGGGGGGAAGGGAGAAAATACAATGTAAACAAATGAAAAGACATAGGGAGGGGAAGATGAAGCTCGCGGTCATACATCATAGCTGTAGCCTATCAGTAATTACCAAATAATTTAAGAGCAGTCGATTCTAGTCGACATGTAATGGTCCCAGTTGCCCCAGATATTGCTATGCAAATCTAATGTATTGTTGATGCGGGCAGTCATTTCCTCAAATTTCTTGTTGCTCTCTAGTCTAAGAATTATTTCTTGGATGGTTGGGATTATCGGAGTCTTCCATTTGGAGGTAATTGCCAATCTGGCTACTGTGGATATCTGATTAACCCATTTCTGGGCTGCTTTTTTCAATCTAGGAATAGGTAGAGCTAATAACAAGTGAGGCATTGCAATATTCATTGGGGATTTAAAGACCGCTATTATTAGGTCCACAACATCCTGCCAGAACTTTATCAGTTTGGGACAAGCCCAAAGAATGTGATGTAACGTACCTTTGTGGCTACATCCTCTCCAGCATAAGGGACTGCTTTGTGGGTACATTTTGGAGAGTCTATCAGGGGTTAAGTACCACTTCATCATAGTTTTATAAACACTTTCTTTTTGTTGGACACACGTTGTTATTGTACGAGCGTTCTCCCACATTTTGCTCCATTGGGATATAGTAAAACCATGGTCCCATCGCAGAGATTTTTTTGAAGCAAAATACATTAGTGTCTATGGCCACTCTTTTGTCTATTGAGACGCTATTGTCTACCTCTCAACATTTTTGTCTGCGTGGTGAATTTTTGGCGTCGTTCCATGAAACTTTTCTCCAGCAACGAAACTCTCATCGCTAATACTGAACAAAAATGGAGATTCAATACTGAAATTTGTTGCCACATGACACATTTCACCGACATTCACCTAAAGAAATTCAGAAGTATACATAAATGCTAGCAAATGGTACAAGAATTCTTCGAGCACTGAAAAACTTTGTACAATATTTACCTGTACTATGAAACATTTAATATATATCGACTGTTTACATTTTGGCTGAGATTTAGACACAAAGGGGCAGATTTATCAAGGGTCAAAGTGGATTTGAGTGAATTTTCGAAGTTCAAAAACTTTGATTTTCGAAGTAAATTTTTTGGTACTTCAACCATCGAATAGGCTACTACGACTTCGACTTCGATTCGAAGTAAAACTGTTCGAATATTTTACTTCGACCACAAAACGGTCAAATTCGGTAAAAAACTTCGACTTCGATATTTGAAGTCGAAGTATAGCCATTCGATTGTCAAATTTCGAAGTATATTTTACTTCGAAATTCGACCTTTGATAAATCTGCCCCAAAGATATTGTATTGTAATATGTACAAAAGTGCAACGCTGAATGTTATATTTCTGCCACGCCACAGAGGCTTATTTGTCAAAAGGAGGGGAATTAAAATCTCCAATCTCCCAAATCAATTCAATACTAGAGATTTCTTTAATTAAAAATTGTGGAATGGTTTGATAAAAATGTCTCCTGGGGCCCTATTTCTAAGCCATAAAAACACAACTAAATCATATTTCAATCTCAACATTTTCTATGGAAATAGATTTGCCAATATATAAAGTATCAATAAGTGCTCACTCAAAAATTGAAAAGTGAAAATATTATTAAAATTACATATTTATAAAATACCAACATATTCCGCAGCACTGTACAATAAATTTACGTATACACTGAACATACAGGTTTATACACAAAAATAAAAAGAAAACCAAGAGTTAACGAAAGCATTTTCCAAAAGAGAAATTGTTGTTGATTTAAATTTGTAATTTTTCTCAAATTTATGAAATTTGTCAATGGAAAATATCTTTAATAAAAATAAGATGAGAAAAATTGGCAGCTACAACCTGACATTGTATAAAAGTCAATGCGAGGTATATTTTCAACTTTTAAGATATTTTATTTTTCAAGTTTGAATGAATGGAACAATGCTTTTTTTGCTTTTTATTTATTTTTGTTTTGTATTTGAGAGTTTCGCAAATATGTTTGTGATTGAAAAAAATTACAAAAAACTTAACCACAATTTTTTTTTTGCATTTAGATTTAGAAAAAAATAATAAAAATTAATGATTTGCCCCCCCCAATTGAAACGTCTAGTGATCTTCTATATAAATGTTTTGAAATGCTAAAAAAAAAAATTTAAGAAGTTTAAAAAATAGTTTCAACTTCCATGAAGAAATTACAGTTTACAATTTTAACCATTTACAAATATCGGCCCATAGAAATTAGAAAAGATCTTTGTGGTACAGGTAGGAAATCCATTATCCGGAAAACCAGAAAGCTCTAGATTATGGAAAGGCTATCTCCCATAGATTCCAAATTTTTAAAAATGATTTCCTATTTCTCTGTAATAATAAAACAGTCCCTTGTACTTGATCCCAACTAAGATATAATTAATCCTTATTGGAGGCAAAACCAGCCTATTGGGTTTACTTAATGTTTTTGTAGTAGACTTCAGTTATGAAGATCCAAATTATGGAAAGATCCATTATCCAGAAAGCCTCAGGTCCCAGGCATTCTGGTTAACAGGTCCCATACCTGCAGGGCCGCCATCAGGGGGGGACAGGGGGGAGAGTTGTAGGGGGCCAGAGGGTAAGGGGGGCCCGGCCACGCCGCACTTACTTGATAAGCCAGGCCCCCCTGCTTTCTGAGAGCTGCTGACTTCGGGAAGGCAGGGCGTGAGCACAGGGGGAGGTATCTTCTGTCCATTACTTTCCCTTATTGGTCACAGTGTTTAAGTCCAGGTTGAGTTGCTCAGGGATTGGATAGCTGAGGTTTGAACTTCCCCTCCAGCTCATCCAATCACCATGCAGCTTTACCGGGACTTGAAATTCTGTGACCAATAAGGGAAGGAAAACGCTGTCATTGGAAAAGGATGCAGCCACCTGTGCTCCCCTCCTCCATTCTGTAGTTGGCAGCTCACTGACAGCAGGTGGGCCAAGCTAATAAAGTAAGTGCAACATGTTAGGGCCCCCCTAAAGGTAACCCTTTGTGGTCCCTGTTGTGTGGTGGGGCCCTGGGCACCAATTTTTTTTAAACTTCTGGGGTGGGCAAGTTTTTTTTTAAATGGATGTTTAAGCGGGGCCCTGACAACCAATTTTCTTATAACCAAATTTCTTATAACGCTGGCCACTAATTTTTTTCCCATGTGGGGTCCTAGCAACAATATTTTTCAATGGGGGGCCCTGACCACAAATGGTTTATAATTTGATGAGGGGGGCCCTGACCGCAAATGTTTTTTTTTAAAGGAGGGGGGCCCCGACCACAAATGTTTTTTTATTAACATGTGGGAACCCTAGCCACCATTGTTTTTTTTTTACTGTGTTGTGGGGGGGGCCCGACCACAAATGTTTTATTTAATGGGGGGGGCCCTGGCCACCAATTTTTTTTTTTAATGTGTTGTCGGGGGGTGGACCTGTAGGTGGGGCTTGTGGTAGGCACAGCCCAGGGGGCCCAGGAAATTTTTTCGTATGGGGCCCTGCGATTTCTGATGGCGGCCCTGCATACCCGTATTTAATTTGAATTTCCACCCAAAATCATTTTTTTTACTTGAATGTAAATATTTGAACTGTTGCAGATACTTTAAGAATTCCCACTGCTAATTTGACTATATCTGCTTCTAAGACTAACACTCAGAGCACTTGTATAGGGTACAGGTGTAGCATCCGTTATCTGGAACCCCATTATCCAGAAAACTCTGAATTCTAGCAAGGCCATCTCCCATAGACTCTATTATAATCTTCGTTCTTCTTTTTCTTCCTTCAATTTTCCCAGGACAGATGCATGCGCAGTAGAATGAAGCAGCCGACTTGTTCGTTAAAGTTTGGCTTTTCGTGCTACTGCACCTGCACAAAAAAAGAAGCCAGAAGTCGATCGCTCCGTGGTGCTCGCTGGATAAAAGACCAGTGCAGTTTTCTGCTGAAAGAGGCACTTTCCCGGGGTGTGAAGTAAGTATATACAATCACTTGGAGGTGCCTAACTTTTGGCACCCCTAAGTAAATACAGCCTTTCCTTCTCCTTTAATAAATCACCAAAAAAAATCAAGGTTTTTTTTTTTGTCTCTTAAAAAATTGTGTTTTTCCCTTTAAAAGTCCATCCATAAATAAATCGTAGGTTAGTAAATAGCTCCCTTAAAGGACCAGTAACATCCCATTTTTTTTTTAAAATTTGTTAGTATACAGCGGAAAAAAAAACACAAAGACAAATGAAACTTTGAAATCGCTAAGTCTTTATTTAGAAATAACTTACCGAAACTCCGCCGGCGCTCCTCTTCAGAAAAGGCGACAGGGCGACGGTCCATCGTGCAGCGCTCGATTTCTCCTCCCTCGTTATCTCCTATAAGGAAGGCAGGGAGGAGAATCGAGTGCCGCACGATGAATCGCCGGATCACCTTTTCTGAAGGGGAGCGCCAGTGGAGTTTCGGTAAGTTCTTTCTTAATAAAGACTTAGCGATTTCAAATTTTAATTTCTCTTTGTGTTTTTTATGTTTTTTTTTGCTGTTTACTAACAAATTTGTTTTTAAAAAAAATGTGATGTTACTGGTCCTTTAAAGTTTGGAGATCCAAATTACGGAAAGGCCCCTTATACAGAGGCGTCTTTCCCAGGTCCAGAGCATTCTGGATAACAGGTCCCATACCTGTACTGAAATTCTTCTATTCCATTCATAATGAAAGGATACCCACTCAGCGATCGAACTGAGTAACAACCATTGTAGCGTCAACTCGACCAATGAATTAAAAAGCAGAAGAAGAAACATAAACAAAGTTTCCCTTGCACTTCGGAAACAGCTTTTTGTTGCTCATTTCAGTAATAAGTCTGAGATTTTATTATACATTTATTAACTTTATCTGTTTTCTCCCTGTTACTGATTGTTCTTTGTTTGCTAAACCCCACAGGAGGGTAAACACATCTCCGGCACTTTACCTTTTAACCTCCCTTTAACCTTAGTCATTGTTCTCCTGGCAACTCTCAGAATCCGACAATGCAGAAAGCTGAGCAAGAGAGGGAGATATTGATTGGCTGCGGTTAGTAGTCATCTTGGCACGAGGAAAGAAGAGAGGTAATTCCCAAACCATTAACTCAGAACAAACAATATGTGCGATGTATAGCGGGTTAAGTAATGCACTGGAGCAGGCTCAGCACAGGCACGGACACCATGAGCCCAGCCGCAATGCAAACTCAATGGCCCTCAAGCTGCTATTGAACTACAAATCCCAACATCCTCTCTGAACGTTGATAAGGGGATATAAACCCAGACATATGATTTTTACATTATTAAACATCTAAGAAACTTTCTAACATATAGTAGAATAATTAACAATTTTTTATGATTTTTAAAAAAATAAAAATTAAAATGCAACCCCTTTAAGATCATTAGGCATCTTTGTATAAATACTCTTAGAGAAAAAATGTATGGGACCCGTTATCCAGAAACCCATTATCCAGAAATGTTAGGAAGGCCATCTACCATAGACTCTATTTTAATCAAATAATTTAATTTTTTTCTTCTCTCTCTAATAATTAAACAGTAGCTTGTACTTGATCCCAACTAAGATATAATTAATCCTTATTGGAGGCAAAACTAGAGTATTGGGTTTATTAAGGGGACGATTCACAAAGGGTCGAATATCGAGGGTTAATTAACCCTCGATATTCGACTGGGAATTAAAATCCTTCGAATCTCGAAGTCGAAGGATTTTAGCGCAAATAGTGCGATCGAAGGATTATTCCTTCGATCGAACGATAAAATCCTTCAAAACGAACGATTCGAAGGATTTTAATCCAACGATCGAAGGAATATCCTTCGATCAAAAAAAGTTAGCCAAGCCTATGGGGACTTTCCCCATAGGCTAACATTGAGTTCGGTAGCTTTTAGATGGTGAACTAGGGGGTCGAAGTTTTTTCTGAAAGAGACAGTACTTCGACTATCGAATGGTCGAATGGTCGAACGATTTTTAGTTTGAATAGTTCGATTCGAAGTCGTAGTCGAAGGTCATAGTAGCCCATTGGATGGTCGAAGTAGCCCAAAAAACACTTCGAAATTCAAAGTTTTTTTACTTCGAATCCTTCACTCGAAGTTAGTGAATCGGCCCCTTAATGTTTGCTTGATTTTTTTAGCAGACTTAAAGGGGTGGTTCACATTTAAGGTAACTTATAGTATGTTATAGAATGGCCAATTCTAAGCAACTTTTCAATTGGTCTTCATTATTTATTTTTCATAGTTATTTGCCTTTTTCTTCTGACTCTGCAGCTTTTAAATGGGCGTCGCTGACCCCATTTAAAAAGCAAATACTCTGTAAGGCTACAAATGTGTTGTTATTGCTACTTTTTATTACTCATCTTTCTATTCAGGCCTCTCCTATTCATATTCCAGTCTCTTATTCAAATCAGTGCCTGGTTGCTAGGGGAATTTAGACCCTAGCAACCAGATTACTGAAACTGCAAACTGGAGAGCTGCTGAATAAAAAGCTAAATAACTGAAAAACCTTAAATATTTAAAAATTAAAACCAATTGCAAATTGTCTCAGAAAATCACTCTCTACATCATACTAAAAGTTAATATAAAGGTGAACAAGGGGTGATTCTCTTTTAAAAAACTTTTATGGACAGATTTATCAAGAGTCGAATTTCAAGGTGATGGGAGTTTTTTTTAACTCCTGTCAACTCGAAATTGGAATAAAAAAAAACAACTTTTTATTACTCGTCTTTCTATTCAGGCCTCTCCTATTCATATTCCAGTATCTTAATCAAATGAATACATGGTTGCTAGGGGAATTTCTCTACATCATACTACGGGTCAGGGCACACGCTCAAATTCGGGGAGATTAGTTGCCCGGCGACAAATCTTCTTTTCTTCGGGGCGACTAATCTCCCTGTTCTGGCACTTGGATCGCTTAGTTTTACTCACAAGGAAACTTCGGAAAATGAAGCACTTCGAGTGCCATCCTAGAATGCCTAGAAAGCGCCGGCTAGAATGTTCGGGGAGATTAGTCGCCCGAAGAAGAGGAGATTTGTTGCAGGGCGACTAATCTCCCCGAATCTGAGCATGTGCCCTAACCCTAAGGGGCAGATTTAACAAGGGTCGAATTTCGAAAGTAAAAAATACTTCAAAATTCGGCCATCTAATTGAAATACTTCTGATTCGAATATTGAATTCGAACTTTTTTCATCGAATTTGGGTATTCTGCAGTCGAAGTAAAATCATTCGATCGAACCATTAAATCCTTCGAATCTAAAGATTCAAACGATTTTATCGTACGGTCGAACGATTTTACTTCGTCTTCAGAAAACTTGGAAAAATGCTGTACAAGGTTCCCGTAGTCTAACATAGCACTTCGGCAGGTTCGATTTGGCGAAGTATTGAAGTCGAAGTTTTTTTAAAGAGACAGTACTTCGATTATCGAATGGACGAATAGTCGAAAATTCTAAGTCGTAGTATCCTATTCGATGGTCGAAGTATCCAAAAAATTACTTTGAATTTCGATTTTTTTTTACTTCGAAAATTCCCTTGAATTCACTTCGACCCTTGATAAATCTGCCCCTAAAATTTATCTCAAAGGTGAACAACCCCTTTAAGGTATGAAGATCCAGATTTTGGAAATGTCCATCATCCGGAAGCCCCAGGTCTAGAGAATGATGGATAACAATCCCCATATTTGTTTATGTTTATTTTGACAAGAGAAAAACATAAGTATAAATATTTCTCTTCTTGTTTGCTTTGTTCACTAACTTCCACCTTCTATCTGACTCTGTAGTACAAGATAAGGCACGATTAGTGCTGCTCACCTAATTACTAGCAATTATATCTCTACAACCCTGGCACCCGGCGATATAACAAAGGGGAAGGGACATCATAATCACATGGAGTGATGGAGTCATTTACCTTTTGTATTCATTTAATATTGTAGACATTGTTAAATAGTGCTGTGTATATTTTAGTTAGTCAAGTGATTCAGTTTGGATACAAGTCTATGGGGACAGGGTGATTAATTACAGACACAGGTAGATGTCCTTTTCTGCACCTGGCAGCTCTCAGGGGACATATTTGAATATTCTAAGGAACCCCTCTACATTCGCAATGTATTCAGAGATAACTCTGCACCAGGAGACCAATTGTGTTTGCTCTAAACTTTCTGCCACTTCCAAAATATCTCTGCACAATGCAGCCACCCTGTTCCACATGTGCTAGTTTATTAATTATAAGTCTCTGTTATTTTGCCCTCAATTTTTATTTGTTTGAAAAATGTCATGAACATTGGCCTCAGCCCCAGCCGCGGACATACCTGAACTGGGCACCTGAGCCGAGCCCTCATTTGACGCGAACGCAATGAATTTGACATGGGAGCTCCAAATTTGAGGCAGACGCACCAGATTTGATGCGGACACACTGGATTTGATGAGGTTTTATCAAAGACGCACCGAATCTGACGCTGATGTGCACGAATTTGGCGAGGCATGCACAAAACTTGGCGCACCCAAATTTGACGTAACATGCACTGTTGACACCCCTGGTCCTTGCACCAGTCTCTGGGGCAAAAAAGGTTGGGGTACACAGTGCTGTATTTTGGCCCGATGCCCTAGACATCCGACCTAAATACGTCCCTACAATGTGAACGTGACGTCTCTTCCACATTCTTCCTCGGCCCCCCTAACCCTCACCCCCTCAGTTCCGTCACCGGATTTCCTATGGAAATCCGAGGCGGAGGGTGGGGAGGGTTTAAAACAATGGTACCCTAGGCTCAGGCCCTCTGGGGCCTATATATAAATAAGGGCGGTAGAGTACAAGATTACTGACTCTATTTAAACCAAGAATGAGCTAGAATAATGAAAACAAATTGGCCCATGGCTACCAGGAAACAGCAGGGTCACTAGAAAAAAACCTGGTGGGTCCAGGCCTTTGTGGGCTCACCCAGACCCCATCCCCATCTGCTTTACTGTTGCCCTTCCTGAGACCCCCCGATGTTGCCGAAAAAAAGTATAAAAAAAAGTAGGGTTGCCATCTTTCTTCTAAATACTTTAACTCTGGGCGGGGGGCTGGGTGGGTGATGTTGGGGGCGGGTGAGGTCAGGGGCGGAACTGATGATGCCATGGGCGGGGCTGATGTCTGGATTTTCTCATTTGGAAATCCGGACAGGAAGTTTACACCCAGACATTCCTTCCAAAAACTGGCCTGTCTGGGTGGAAACTGCACAGATGACAACCCTACATAAAAGGTACATGCTTGGTAGTGGAAGAGCTGGCAGTGGTTGGGCAAACAGCAACGATTTCCTTGCAAAGTTTGTGACCAAATTGCTTTTGCGAACGTTCGCAGTGTATGTAATAACATTTCGCAATCGGAAACCATTTTTTGCGGCAACATATTTAACGAAACTCCAGAGTAGATGTTAAAAGTTTGCAATGCGCAATTAACATTCACAGTGCCATAGAAGCCTAACGAAGAATATTACATTGAGAATTTTTATCCGCAAAGTTTTGCTCTCTGGGAATTTTATTACATTTCCCCCTTAGTATTTTTTTATTGAATCTCTTAGTTATTTATTGGTTGCTACAGGTTTCCAAACCTTGTCGAACTTTGCACCTTTTATGACATTACAATATAACGGTACATGGCTGAATTCTCAATCTTACAGCCATAATATGAAGCCTTTTAGCGTTTCTTATGTGCACGTCTGTGTGTATATGTAGAATGTTCCTCAATATTATGAGTATTTTTTGGACTATTTTTTTCTAAAGCCACCTCGGTGCTGCAGAACTGTATCCAATCACAGTTATCACCGAATTCCTCTTAGCTCAAGCCGTTTGCCACGATTCATTGGAGCTTAGGAAATCTGAAGCAAAGTGCGTAACAGAGTGAATGTGTTGTCAATATTGCAAGAACAAGGCATGCTGGGAATAAAGCCGGGCTGTTTACATGTTCTATAAAGGGATTCCAGAGAGTTAAAAATCAATTAGAAGAAAAGCAAAAATTGCGGTAAAATTATGTTGCTGTCATTTTTTTTTCTCTCCTAGACTGGGCATCTCTTAGCAACGGGGATGGTTACGAAAGGAATAAAAAAAGCAGAATGCAGTAGTTGCTTTATTACTTACAAAAGAAAGATTCATGCAGAGTGGTCGATGGCTCAGCGAGGGGATCTCACAATAAGTCACCTGCTGTTCTTCATAAACACTTATATAGCAATCTAATTCCAAATGCAGTGTCTGAGACAATATACAAAGTTGTATAAAGTCCAACCTTTCCCTACTGGGTTTTATTGATAAGTGCCCCACTTTTTTCCCTGTACCCTCTTCAGAGAAATATAGTAACAGGCAAAGTTTCAATCGAGAGGAAAGGACACTTGCTGGTAGTGGTTCACAGCAATATAGAGCAGACAATGGTCAGTAAAGAAGTACTGCAAATACCGGGGAAGTGCACATTAATATATATTAAGACAAGTTGCAGTAGACAGGGACCCACAAGAGGTACACATCATCATTTAATGACTCCAGCAAGATGCTAGCTAGTAGACAGAGACCTGGGAGAAGTACACATTATTGTTTAGGAGCTTTAACAAGATACAGACCAGTAGACAATAAACCAGGAGTGCTTTTTGGGGCACTAGACAAGAAAAGGAACCCATGAGAGGTGCACATCGTCATTTATGAGCAACAAGACAGTAGTCGGCAGACAGGAACCCAGAACTCCAGTGAACACCATCCAGAAGACAGGGACCCAGAACTCCAGTGAACACCATCCAGTAGACAGTAACTGAGAACTCCAGGGAACACCATCCAGTAGACGGGAATCCATAACTGCAAGGAACACCATCCAGTAGACAGGAATCCATAACTCCAGGGAACACCATCCTGTACACAGGGACCCAGAACACCAGGAAACACCATCCAATAGACAGGAACCCAGAACTCCAGGGAACACCATCCAGTAGAAATAAAACAGAACTATGGGAAACACCATCCATTAGACAGGAATCCAAAACTCCAGGGAACAACATCCAGTAGGCAGGAACCCAGAACTCCATGGAACACCATCCCATAGAAAGGAACCTGGAACTCCAGGGAACACCATCCAGTAGAAAGGAACCCAGAACTCCAGGGAACACCATCCAGTAGACAGTAACCCAGAACTCCAGGAAACACTATCTAGTAGACAGGGACCCAGAACTCCAGGGAACACCATCCAGTATACAGGAACCCAGAACTCCAAGGAACACCATACAATAGAAAGGAACCTAGAGATCCAGGGAACACCATCCAGTAGACAGGAACCCAGAACTCCAAGGAACACCATCCAGTAGACAAAAAACAGAACTTTAGGAAACACCATCCAGTAGACAGGAATCCAGAACTCCAGGGAACACCATCCAGTAGGCAGGAACCCAGAACTCCAGGGAACACCATCCAGTAGACAAAAAACAGAACTATAGGAAACACCATCCAGTAGATAGGAATCCAAAACTCCAGGGAAAACCATCCAGTAGGCAGGAACCCTGAACTCCATGGAACACCATCCCATAGAAAGGAACTGGAACTCCAGGGAACACCATCCAGTAGAAAGGAACACCGAACTCCAGGGAACACCATCCAGTAGACAGTAACCTGGAACTCCAGGAAACACCATCCAGTAGACAGGGACCCAGAACTCCAGGAAGCACATCCAGTATACAGAAACCCAGAACTCCAGGAAATACCATCCAGTAGACAGCAACCCAGTACACCAGGCAGCACCATCCAGTTGACAAAAACCAGAACTCCAGGGAACACCATCCAGTAGACAGAAACCCAGAACTCCAGGGAACACCACCCAGTAGACAGGAACCCAGAACTCCAAGGAACATCATCCAGTAGAAAGGAACCTAGAACTGCAGGGAACACCATTCAATAGAAAGGAAACTAGAACTCCATGGAACACAATCCAATAGAAAGGAACCCAGAACTCCAGGGAACACCATCCAATAGAAAGGAACCCAGAGCTCCAGGGAACTCCATCCAATAGAAAAGAACCCAGATCTCCAGGCAACACCATCCAGTAGACTGGAACCCTGAACTCCAGGGAACAACATCCAGTAGGCAGGAACCCAGAACTCCATGGAACACCATCCCATAGAAAGGAACCTGGAACTCCAGGGAACACCATCCAGTAGACACTAACCGGGAAATCCAGGAAACCCCAACCAGTAGACAGGGACCCAGAACTCCAGGAAGCACATCCAGTATACAGGAACCCAGTACACCAGGGAGCACCATCCAGTAGACAAAAAACAGAACTCCAGGGAACACCATCTAGTAGACAGGAACCCAAAACTCCAGAGAACACCATCCAGTAGACAGGAACCCAGAACTCCAAGGAACATCATCCAGTAGAAAGGAAGCTAGAACTCCAGGGAACACAATCCAATAGAAAGGAACCCAGAACTCCAGGGAACACCATCCAATAGAAAGGAACCCAGAGCTACAGGGAACACCATCCAATAGAAAAGAACCCAGATCTCCAGGCAACACCATCCAGTAGACAGGAACCCAGAAGAGAACAACACACCATATTTAAGGAGATGAGAAGCAAAGATAAAGCTAGAGAGAGTGAGTGTGCATAACTAAGGAGCTGAATGTCCTCTACTGAGAATGTTCTGCCAGTTGCTGAATTACTTCAGCAGAATACTTAAAGGGTTGTTCAACATTTAAAATATTTTATGGTTTATGTAATAAAAGGCAGTAACCCATAGAAACCAATCAGCAGGTACAATTTACCAGTCACCTATAACTTAGTGTCTTTTATTAAATGTGGGGGTTACTTTGACATAGAGATTGATATCCTAGACAATTTGCATTTTCTTTTAATTTTTTACAATTTGTGGTTTTTGAGTTATTTAGATTTCTATTGAAGTTTCTGCAATCTGGTTGCTAGGGTCCCCCCCCATTCGAAAGCTGGAAAGAGTCAGAAGAAGAAGGCAATTAAGGTAATTAAGAAACTATAAAAAATAAAAAATAAAGACCAATCTAATATTTGCTTGAATTAACCATTCTATTACACACTAAAAAGTAAAAAATGAAAGGTTAACCGCCCCTTTAATGCTACACACATATAATTCCTATTTAACCAAAAATGAGTTCTCAGGGCTGTTTCTGAGCCACCGAGAGCCTGTTGGTAAAGGATAACGTTCCTGACACTCAGGAAAGTGTTTTATGAATTGACACATTTATCAAAGCAGATCAATATGTCAATTCTACAGATTGGGTTTGATTGCTTTGAGCAGTCAAACACATTCTGTTCTATGGGGTGTATTGATTCATCCGAATTTGGACAAATCCTTTCTGCATTTGAAATGTTAGTTTTAGTGCAGAAGAAATTGTTAAATCAGAAATGGTGGGTAACAATATGTACCATGCGATAAAAAATAGTCAATATTCATAAGTCCTCCCTTCAAGGCCCCAAAGCTCCTTTTATTAAGCAAGGGCCCGTCTTCCCTAACTCCTGCCCCTGACAACACAGTCTTGTGTCTCATCAATGACTCTTCTGCTTCTGGGAAAGTAAAAGGAATAGAGTTATCTTAGAACAAGGGGCCCATTTACTCACAATTAAATATCTATTTTTTCCTCAACAAATACTGTATATGGTTTTCCTATATTTCTTAAAAGCTCTTCAATTCGAGATTTATTAGGTGAAAAAAAACCCACGAAAACCTTTACTACAAAAATTTGCCAAGTAAAAGTTGTTGAGGTCCATGGGAGCTGCACTGATCTTATTTGACCATTTTTAATCAATTCAGACTTTTAGAGGTTTTTGTATTTTTTTGCCCGAAAAACTCAAAGTTTTTGAGGTATTTTGAGGTATTTGGATTTTTTTTTTTGGAACCTTCAGCACTTTTTTTGCCATGTATTTGTATATTTTAATAAATTCAATGACAACCGTGGTTGTAGAGTTTAGTCATGGTTTCAAAACTGCGAAAACCAGTAAAATCAGAATGTTAACAAAGCCTCCAAGTTATGCCCTTTTGGTCATGGTCAGACCAAGGGGCACCCACATTAGTGCAGGGAGCAGGTCTAGGCTAGTAGGGCCCATAAGAGTCAGGGGCTCACCGGGTTTTTCCCCCGGTGTCCCACCGGCCCAGTCCAACCCTGTGCTTGGTTGTCTAAATGGCACAACTTTACAACTTTTTATGTAGCTGGGTTTCACTCCCAACCCAAATAAAAATTGAGTGGCCCTTTATACTTTTACCTTTCATTT
The DNA here is from genome assembly GCF_017654675.1 of Xenopus laevis. Classification (NCBI taxonomy): domain Eukaryota; kingdom Metazoa; phylum Chordata; class Amphibia; order Anura; family Pipidae; genus Xenopus; species Xenopus laevis. Next base: position 190,372,501 of record NC_054372.1, read on the forward strand.
TAACCACATAGAAGAAGCATTTTAACCACCACACAGTGCAACTGATTCCTGCAGCCAACCAGGAGCCACACTGAGCCTACAAAAAACATGGATCTCTAACTGATCTGTGCAACCACGATTGTCATTGAATTTATTAGAATATCCAAAAAAACTAAAAAAAATTGCTAAAGGATCCAAAAAAAATCCAAATACCTTGAAAACCTCGAAAAAAATTGAATTTTTGGGCAATAACTTGAGAAGAAAAATCTGATAACCACTAAAAGTCTGAATTGAGCAAAAATGGTCCAATAAGATCAGCGCAGCTCCCATGGACCTCAACTAGTTTTACTTGGAGATTTTTTGTAATAAAGGTTTTTTGTGTTTTTGTTCACCTAATAAATCTCAAATTTTAGAGCTTTTAAGAAATATAGGAAAACCACCAATTTTTTGAGGAAAAAATAGATATTCGATTGTGAGTAAATGGGCCCCTTGTTCTTAAATAACTCTATTCATTTACTTTCCCAGAAGTAGAAGAGTCATTGATGAGACACAAGATAAATAAAATATAAATACCTTTGTGTACCTAGAGATGAACATACAAGAACCTGTAAGACTGGTCAACTTACCACTTTAAAACTAGGTACATATCAAATGCTTATTATCAATTACATTTTATACCACAAAGGCTCCACATTTTCTTGTAGGCAGTCCTAAGTAGTTGTATAAAGGGTTCTAGTTTTACCCCATCCATCATTAACATTACTGATATGTATGATTTTTATATAGATGAGGAAAGGGCTTCTCAATTTTTATTTAGGAGTGAAAACCAGCTAAGAGGACATTAGGCTTGGGCTACCAATGCCTTAAAGCAACCCTATCGCCATTCTGGATCTACATGCAGCTTTCTCGTAACTCAAGATTTAAGGTAATTTAAGTTTAAGGTAATAAACTGTTTCCACTCAATAGATAGAAGATAAGACGCTTTACACAAAGCCTTGCTTGACGAGTGATTAAGGCAATTAAAACGATTATGTTGTATATCCATTCTTTATACAGTCAATAGAATTACAGGCAACTTTATTTGTATTTCAATTATTGCTTGACGTATTGTTATCCAAAGTTTTAAATTACAATTTATTGGCTGGTAATTTTGGTGCTAAAGCAATATTGAACTAGGTATCTGATTTGAACAAAATGGTTGAAACAAAAGGTAATGGATCAGTGGGAATCCTGTGGTGTCAATAGGAAGCAGGTCTATTTCACAGTGTGTGTGTAGGGAATAGGCTGTAGCTAAAATGTCAAAGAATGGGACGGCGCAGGGTGGTGGGATTGTAGTAGTGGCATCCTTTGTATGAACTATGGCTTGTGGGCATGCTTCCAGGACATCTCTGAGAGCATCCTAGGAATTAGTAAAGAAAGGTTGTCACCCTAGAGCAGGGATCCCCAACCTTAGAACCCATGAGCAACATTCAGAAGTAAAAGGAGCAACACTAGCATGAAAAATGTTCTTGGGGTGCCAAATAAGTGCTGTGATTGGCCATTTGGCCAATCCACCATCCCCTGTGTGGATTGTCAACCTACAGTGAGGCTCTGTTTAGCAGTACACCTGGTTTTTATACAACCAAAACTTGCCTCCTAGACTGGAATTCAAAAATAAGCTCCTGCTTTGAGGCCACTGGGAGCAACATCCAAGGGGTTGAAGAGCAACATGTTACTCAAGAGCTACTGGTTGGGGATAGTTACATAGTTACATAGTTACATAGTTACATAGTTACATACTGTAGTTACATAGTTAAATTGGGTTGAAAAAAGACAAAGTCCATCAAGTTCAACTCCTCAAAATGAAAACCCAGCATCTATACACACACCCCTCCCTACTTTTAATTCTATATACCCATACCTATACTAACTATAGAGTTTAGTATCACAATAGCCTTTGATATTATGTCTGTCCAAGAAATCATCCAAGTCCCTCTTATAGTCAGCATCACAACATCACCCGGCAGTGCATTCCTCAACCTCACTGTCCTGACTGTGAAGAACCCCCTACGTTGCTTCAAATGAAAGTTCTTTTCTTCTAGTCTAAAGGGGAGGCCTCTGGTACGGTGATCCATTTTATGGGTAAAAAGGTCCCCTGCTATTTGTCTATAATGTCCTCTAATGTACTTGTAAAGTCTAATCATGTCCCCTCACAAGCGCCTTTTTTCCAGAGAAAACAACCCCAACCTTGACAGTCTCCCTCATAATTTAAGTCTTCCATCCCTCTAACCAATTTAGACTGCCTTTTCCTTTTAGGGCAGTAGATATAGCCTGCCCTAACCTTTACATCTTCTCACTAGCCTTTGGGATCTCATCACATATAGAAGGAGAAACACACACATTGAAACAAAGGGGCAGATTCACTAACTGGCGAAAATTCGCTCAGACAATGCTAATTCACTAAAGTTTGGAGTTTCGTTGTGGACGCTGGCAATTTTTCACTAGCGTTACTTCGCCAAAGCGAACAATTCAAAGCGAAGATGCGCTAGAACCCATTTCTGCCTAGCGCAAATTTGCTAGAGGTCTTGCGCTCAGGTTAATTTGCATAGGGCTGGAAATTTAAAGTTGAATGGACGTCTTTATGTCAAATGTTGGTGCATATACTTATAAATTACACTTTTAAAAACACATGTCCAGGGAACCTTAATAAAGGTATTAGAGTTGTTATATTGCCCTTCACATGAGCCCACTGTATAGTTTATGTTCCATTTGTTAGAAAATGTATGGGGGAACCGGTTACCCAAAAAAAATTCTAAGGACTTTTACAGCCTATCACTCGGAAAAAAGGAAAAGACGAAAGAGTTTTTTCCCCTAAAGAACATGATGTAAGTAACAGAAGATTGAGGAAGATCTATACACTCCAATGCACTTAGCCTGGTCTGAGCTGGCGATGTCAAGTCTGGTGAAAGAGGTAACGTTCAGACAGACATAATATCAAAGGCAATTGTGATACTAAGCTCTATAGTTAGTATAGATATGGGGATATAGAATTTAATTACAGTGCTACGCAATATGTTGGCACTATATAAATACATGTTAATAATTAAAAGTAGTTAGGGGTGTGTGTATAGATGCTGGGTTTTCATTTGGAGGGGTTGAACTTGATGGACTTTTTCTTTTTTCAACCCAATTAAACTATGTAACTATGTAACTATGTAACTATGTTCAGTAAAATCTGCATTTTAGTGAATTTGTGGGGTAACGTCCATTAGCCAGAGCAAATTGGCGCCTGGCGATAGAGTGCGAATGACAACTAGAATCTATCTATTTCGCTAGCGAATTGGCGCCTGCGCCCGTTAATAAATTGGCAATGTCCCTGTGGGTGGTAACGCTGGCGAATTGTTGGAAGAGTTTGCCACTTCGCCCTTTAGCAAATCTGCCCCCAAGATGAGAGTCAGGAGTTTATTCAGTGAGCCAGATATCTGTGAACTTAGTAAACTCATTGCTTCTTCTGGATCTTGGTTGAATTCAACAAATGGACTGCAAATATACTTGGGATCTCAGATGAGTCTTATTTGTAAACCCGTACTTTGAGCCTCCTTAGAGGGCAATTGGTCAAATCTTGCAAGGATTTGCTCATAATGTAATGGCGCTTTATCACAATGTTTTATAATAAAATTACATTGTAGAACTCTTCAGACGGTAAGTACAAGGGTCTGCCATTTCTCAGAGATGCTTAATTCAGATGTCATTGTCTTGCACTGTTCTCATGTAAAAGAAATCAATGAGAAAGTGAGAAAGGATCAGAGTTCATAGAAAGTTAGGGAAGAGGGTCCAATTGCACTAAGAAACTCTACATGCAGTTACTCTATGGGGCCGATTCACTAACTTCGAGTGAAGGATTCGAAGTTAAAAAACTTCGAATTTCGAAGTTTTTTTTGGGCTACTTCGACCATCGAATGGGCTACTTCGACCTTCGACTACGACTTCGAATCGAAGGATTCGAAGTAAAAATCGTTCGACTATTCGACCATTCGATAGTCGAAGTACTGTCTCTTTAAAAAAAACTTCGACCCCCTAGTTCGCCACCTAAAAGCTACCGAAGTCAATGTTAGCCTATGGGGCAGGTCCCCATAGGCTTGGCTAACTTTTTTTGATCGAAGGATATTCCTTCGATCGTTGGATTTAAATCCTTCGAATCGTTCGATCGTACTATCTGCCCTAAATCCTTCGACTTCGATATTCGAAGTTTAAGGATTTTAGTTCCTAGTCGAATATCGAGGGTTAATTAACCCTCGATATTCGACCCTTAGTGAATCGGCCCCTATGTGTTTGAGGCAGAGCTAATGAATTTTATAAAACAGTCTGCTGCTTTACTAAAGAAAATATTCCTTACTTTCTAAGTTCCTTAGTTGTGTTTAACTAATATAAGTACTCAAGTGTGTCGTACTTAGTGAAGATAGTGAAGAATAGTTTGGAGTGTACTTTTAAGGGCCTGCTCACTGTGTGAGCACATGACTAATAAGTGCACATGCACCAAATGAGTCAGGCTGTTTTAAAGGAGAACTAAACCCTAAAAATTGATAAAGCTAAAGATGCCATATTTTATATAGTGAACTTATTGCACGGGGCTAAAGTTTCAGCTTGTCAATAGATCAATGATCCAGGACTTCAAACTTGTCACAGGGGGTCACCATCTTGGAAAGTGTCTGTGACACTCACATGCTCAGTGGGCTCTGATTGGCTGTTGAGAAGCTAAGCTTAGGGCTCGTCACTAATTATCCAGCAGAAAATGAGCTTCCCTGGCTGTAATATAAGCTGATGCTACAGGTTTGCTGATTATTAAATTCTGATGCTAATTGCACTGGTTTCTGTGCTGCCATGTAGTAATTATGTGTATTAATTACTAATAAGCCTTATATTGTGACATTTCTATTCTATGTGTACTGTATATTGTGAGTGGGTCCCTAAGCTCAGTAAGTGACAGCAGCACAGAGCATGTGCAGTAAATCAGCAAAAGCAGACGGGGAGCTACTGGGGCATCTTTGGAGATACAGATCTTTACTGCTAAAGGGCTGTGGTTACCTTGGGCTGGTAAGCCCAAAACATAATGTACAACATTTATAGCTACTTTTTTAGTTAAGCTTTAGTTCTCCTTTAAGAACGTTTTGACAATACATATTTTGTTTTTTTATTAACTTTTGAGTTCTGAGTGCCTTCTTGTAATGTGAGATTGGGTCTCTAGGCTTCAGCTGCCATTTGGACATTGTCTTTAACATTTTTCTGTTTCTCTTTTTTTCTGGTATATACTGTGCTCAGAGCTCCGAAGTGAGTAGCAGTTCACTCTGTAACTAGGCAGTTCTTTATGTCTTTATAACATCCTAAAGAAAATCACTGTGTAATATCTGTAACATGTCTGTTCCATAAAGGAACCATTATGAATTTGATGAATGTGTTCCAGCAGCTGCACTAACAGTAAGATTGCTCTCCATGCAAGAAAAATGTAATTAAGCTTGGATTTTTGATTCCAGCACTGTGAAAATCCAGCATAATGTCCATTTTCTAGCAGTTTATACGTAGGGAAAAAAGAAACTGCATCCAATTTGTTGAACAAGGCATTTCATCAAATGTATTTATTCTGCATATAGCAACCCTGCCAGAGTCGAGTAAAGCTCGTTCGTTAGGGGAAGCCATCATCATCATCATCATCATACTCTATTAAAAAAGACACCAGCATTAGTTGGAAGAGATTGGGAAAAAAAAACATTCACTTTTCATCTGACTTATCCTTACCATTCTCTCATCTAAATGAGCTTCTGGTCTGAAAAGATATCCACTTTTCATTCACTTTAATGGGATGTAATCAATATTGTCAGGTATTCAATGGGATTTCCTCCAAATCCATCACTTACATTCTTGGGCTTTTTAATTGACTCACTGGCAACTCTTTGTTTTGATTACAGAGCAGCTCAAATGAAAGAGACTCTGGTATTCAGAAGAGAAATGTGTTCTCAAGGACCAAAACAAAACCAAGGGCTACAATGATGCAGCTATGCCTAATGTTATTGATAGAAAGGAACTCATTATTTCAATGATACATGGGGCTGTGCTCATATCATAAAGAACAATGGAACATGCAGGCATTTTACTTATGGTGGAACCTTTAGATTATCTCTGCATTAATAGAATAGTAAGAGAATATACAACCCGAAATGTTAAATTACCTGTTTATAGAAGAAATAGGTGTTTTTGGAATTCAAGCGGGTCTGTTGGCAGCCACCCATCATAGCTGCTATGGACATTGATTGGATTTGTGGTGGAGTAGTACTTATAATTGCCATTTCCCTTGTGGTTGTGCATTGTCTGATGAGAATTCATAATTTTAACAGCTAGGTGATGGCGCTTCAAGCTGGAAGGAGGAATTAGTGGCTGAGCAATCTTCTTCTGACACAGGGACACATTCAAGTGACGTGGTTCAAATGACTCCTTGTGACCCTGGACAAGTCATCTTATATCCCTCCATAGTCTCTAATAATGGCTGCCGCGATTGCTCTAAATCCTGTAAAGCTCATAGAGTCTCCTGGGAAGCTCTAAGCCAAAATTACTGAGGTCTCAGGTATGTCCACGTTCAGAAGTATTTTTCAATGCATTCAAAGTATATAGGTAGAAAAGACCAGTAAGCACATATGATATAGGTTACAGGGGTAGCTCCTTCTTTCACTCCTTCTTGCAGAAAGGTCTGGGGCAGGAGCAGTTGGTCCTCCACATGAATCTGTGTGAGTTAAACATTCTCATTGACTTCATCGTTGAGGGTTAGAAAACCCAGTAGACATAACCTGCCATAATAACCCTTGTGCCATCGCCCTAAATTGCTTCTAATATGAAAGAAAGCTGCATGAGCAATCCGACTGCCGAGACTTTTCTTTCACACTTCAAGTCTGCTAAACAACATGAACCAATACATATACATTCACAAACCCAATTTCATTATCAAAATAATTAAAAGCATGACCTACCATCCCAGTTTACATTAACGCACAACTGCTTCTTTTTCAGCCAGGAAGTATTTCTGCAACAGATGGGAACCAGTATGGGTATATGCTTTGCATCCTAATATGCCAAACTCTTCATGGCAAAACTAGAAGAGGATTTTCTCTCCACCTGCAACATCAAGCCTTTGACATATCTCCGCTATATAGATGACATATTCATTATCTGGACAGACACTGAACAAGAACTTATTCAGTTTCACAAACAGTTTCAAGACTTTCATCCAACTATCAATTTAAAAATGGGCTACTCCCCCACTCACATCCACTTTCTGGACACAACCATTCACACCAGGGAAAATACTATTCAAACCACCATATATCGAAAGCCAACGCTCAAACCATCATATCTAATGTATGACAGCTTTCACCCTGACCACACTTAACACTCAACAATCTAAAGCCAAGCTTTATGATATAATCATAATATATACCAGAGAACACCACAGCTTCATTGTAATCAGCTTGAAAAAGTAACTAAAATATTCTGAAAGCTTGATATGATTATCTTAGTTAACTAATAAAGGTATCACTTTTATACCACTTTGTTATTTTTTATTTCAAAAGGCTTGCCCTGTAACAAAATATTTAATAAACCCCCTGTGACAGATCGACACTGCAATATAATGATTCCCACTACCTTTTCATTTATAATTCATCAGATAATCTCAAATTCATTACCTCCCCCTCAAGCCATAACCCCTTTATTATTGAGTATTTTTTAATAACAGGTCTGGTGCAAATAATTATTTATTCTTTTCCCCCATTTCATGCATATATCGCATTTTTAAGACCATATTTACACCTTTATCAGATGTGTAATGCTCTTGCTCTTTCACCAGGCTGCCGGACAACACAACTCTAGAAATGGTTCATGGGCAGACTCAGTTATTCAACTGAACTTTGTGCTTCTGGGTCCTGGACAAATGTCTCATATGTCTGTTCATTAAGATAACCCTGCAGCTGTCAACATTTTCTTTGAAACATGTCAGTATTCTCACGTTTGTCAAAGTATTCCCCAGTCTTACCATTACCCAGTACTAGGATATTCCTTGCTGCCATTTTGCTCAGATAGAATGTATGCCATCAGGACCCACACATTTCTCCATTATACGGCCTCCTGCTTTTAATAAAAGGATGTAATCCTTGTGTTACTTTTCTTCTATTTTGGTTTATCATTTCTGATAACAAATTTTGCCTCTGTGCCTTTGATCTTTGTGCCAGTAGAAAAGAACATGTGACTTTCCAAGTGGAAGTATCAGAGCTAAAGGATGCAATTCCAAATGTCCAAAGATGCTTAACATCTGAAAAAATGGATGGCTAGGGTTGGTTAAAAGGACCAAATGACATTATGACATTATGGGGGTTATTTATTAAGGTAAGGTTTTTTGTGGTCGGACTTTTAAAGGGAAAAAAATATATATTTTTGTAGAAAAAAACATTTTTTTCCTCTGATTTATTAGACCCTGATGGTGTTAAAAGTCTGAATAAAAAAGTACTCCATCTCAGGTCAATGGCAGATGTCTCTTTTACAATTGGAAGATATCCTGATCTGCACTGGGGTTCGTACAATAATCCAAAGATTTTGTGGTTTTCAGGAGGTAGTGCGAAAAAGTCGCAGGTTTCGGATGTCAAATCTGAAAAGAATCACAGTTTTCACCAACAAATCAAAAAAATTGGAATGATTCAAATTTTTGTTTGCGATTTTATCAAGTCTTTTCCCACACAAGAAATTTTCATGAAAATCTGTTGATAAATGGGGAGGTGGGAGTCTCTGTGGATTAGGACGGAGTGGTTTTCAGAAAATAGTGATAACATTTAGGATTTTGATAAATAACCCCCTAAATGACATTATTTCATGAAGGAGAATTTTAGTATTTTTAATAGCCAACCACAACCATTGTTAGTATTGATACTGTACTTCTTGCCAGCAAATCACATTTTTACTTTCTTTAATGAAAACGAAACCTATCTCCAATATACTTTCATTAAAAAATGTGTGCGGTTTTTATAAGAAACCTGACAGCATGCAGTGAATTCTCCCTTCATTTACTGCTGTGGATAGGAATTTTCAGACGGTCCCTAACTGCTCTGCAGAGAAACAATCATACTTAGGAACTGCAGAGGGAGCCCCACCTTACTTCCCAGATATGCAGAACTCAAGCAACTTTGTTTGTTTCCCTGTAGAGCAGTCAGTGACTGTGTAGAGATTTGTATTGGATTTTATTTTTGCCTTTACATCCCCTTTACTGTTTCCAACTCCAGCTCCAGGGACAAAGATCATGGAGCCAGATTTAAACAGATAAACTGGGATTCATTTTGGAGGATGTTTTATGTTTAGTATACAAAATATAGAATTTCTAGCCTTCTTTTATTTCAGACTTTACTTCCCCTTTAAAAATAAAAAAATCCACTGGTTTGTTACTGTGAGATACTGGAAGAGGGTTTCTGGAATGCTCCCTAACTTCCATATTGGAGTTGTCTCCTTATTCTTCCCTGCAGATCGTAGTTGAGTGATTCCCAATCTTTATATTGTAACTCTCACATAGTTATCATACCTATATCATACCTATTACAGTGGAACACTGCTGTTATGTAAATGGAAATTATATTTTCCTGGATATGGTTTCCTAGATTTATGAAGATTTTTTTTTTGTGGCCCCTTGGAAAATGTAAGAGCAGGGCTCTATTGTACACCAAGCAAAATAATGGTAATGTAATTCTAGACAATAATGTGAATGTGAAAATAATGTGAACAGTATGGGGCAGATTTACTAAGTCCAAGTGAATTTTCGAAGTACAAAAAGTTCAAATTTCGAAGTAATTTTTTGGATACTTCGACCATTGTATAGGATACTACGATGTTGAATTTAATTTGTTCGACTATTCGACAATTCGATAATCTAAGTACTGTCTCTTTAAAAAAAACGTTGACTTCAATACTTTGCCAACTTAAACCTGCCGAAGTGCTATGTTAGCCTATGGGGACCTTCCAGAGCAATTTTCTACCTTCTTTATATTCGAAGGAAAATCTTACTATTGTACGATAAAATCGTTTGAATCGTACGATTCGAAGTACGATCGGAGTACAATCGTACTTCGAATCGTACGAATGTCGGAGGATTCTTTTCGATGGTCAAATTTCGAAGTATTATCCACTTCGAAATTCGACCCTTGATAAATCTGCTCTTATGTGTAAACTTTGCTCTGGAGGAATAATAATCCTGTAGGCGATCAATATGCACAAAAAATAGTCGTTCGACTATTCGACCATTTGATAGTCCAAGTACTGTCTCTTTAAAAAATACTTTGACTACATACTTCGGTAGTTTAAACCTACCGAGGTTCAATGTTACCCTATGGGGTCCTTCCCCAGCACTTTTCTAAGTTTTTTTTGATCGAATAAAAATCGTTCGATCGATCAATTAAAATCCATCGAATTGTTCAATTTGGAGGATTATATTGTTTGATTGAGCGATTTTTATTCAATCGATCGAAGTATTTGCGCTAAAATCCTTCTAATTCGAAGGATTTTACTTCAAGGGTCGAATTCAATCCGGTTGGCCTACTTAAAGGGATACTGTCATGGGAAAAAAAATGTTTTTCAAAATGAATCAGTTAATAGTGCTGCTCCAGCAGAATTCTGCACTAAAATCCATTTCTCAAAAGAGCAAACAGGTTTTTTTTATATTCAATTTTGAAATCTGACATGGGGCTAGACATATTGTCAATTTCCCAGCTGCCCCCAGTCATGTGACTTGTGCTCTGATAAACTTCAATCACTCTTTACTGCTGTACTGCAAGTTGGAGTGATATCACCCCCTCCCTTTTCCCCCCAGCAGCCAAACAAAAGAACAATGGGAAGGTAACCAGATAACAGCTCCCTAACACAAGATAACAGCTGCCTGGTAGATCTGAGAACAACACTCAATAGTAAAAACCCATGTCCCACTTAGACACATTCAGTTACACTGAGAAGGAAAAACAGCAGCCTGCCAGAAAGCATTTCTTTTCTAAAGTGCAGGCACAAGTCACATGACCAGGGGCAGCTGGGAAATTGACAAAATGTCTAGCCCCATGTCAGATTTCAAAATTGAATATAAAAAAATCGGTTTGCTCTTTTGAGAAATGGATTTCAGTGCAGAATTCTGCTGGAGTAGCACTATTAACTGATGCTTTTTGAAAAAAACATGTTCTCCAATGACAGGATCCCTTTAAGCAACGAAGATGGAGCTCCGCTGCACTCTTCTGTAGGCGTGGGTCAGTATTCCTAGAGGGGATACAAAATCTGCTGTAGCACTGTGCAGGGGGGAGGCATGGAGGGGGCCAGTGGTGACTTTTGCCTAAAGGAGCGTTTAGTTCTTCTTTAATAAATGTGTCCCTAAATGATAGAAATGAAAGATTAAAATAATACACAGCATGATAAAAAAATATTTAATACGATAATAAAAAAAAAATGTACATTTATATACAATTATACATATCATAATACAATTAGGCTTACACCACAACATTGTTACCTTCAAATTAAATATGAAAAATAATAGAATTAATCACAAAATCACAAAATCTTCAAATAATAAATCAAGTAAAGTAAGTAAGTAATTAAAAAATAGCTAAAAGTTTTCAGCAAAAAGTCATTGACTGAGTGCATGAGTGAGTGACTGTTAATAAGGAAGAGGCAACTCAGTATTCAGTTACTGTAAGAACTCGCCCTGGTGGTCTAGGGGTGCGCCGTTAACAGAGATGCCCACAGCCATAGCTCCCTGTTCTCCAATGCGCATCGGCCACTACGTCATCACGCATTGGCGCGAAATTCAAATATTTAAAGGTCTTTTCATAAGTTCCTGGGTGCTTACTTCTAATGTATTAAGTTGTTACTGATTCTGCTGTCCCTGTTTTCGTCCTGTCTGCTGGCTGTCCTGATTATTGCCCGTTTTGACTACTCTCTTGGATTTCCCCCTGGTACTGCGATATTGGTGTGTTTTGAACCTGCTTGTGACCCCAAATACTCTCTAGCTAACTGCATCTGTACAGTCTCTCCTGATTGGTTTTGATCTGGCCTCTGACCCCAACTAATCTTCTTGTTCTCCATTCTTGAACGATGAACGGTTCCCTTGCCTGCCCAGAACTCTCCCCCTGGTCCTCTCACGCTAAGACCTGGTGGCACCCGAGTAGAGGAGGGCTCCTCCCAAAGTTATAGGCAGAAAACTAAACCACAACCGGGACCTTGGGGTTTGTTTTGGGTTTGGGATACCAATTGTAACAGTTTCTTTGTTGATCTTATACTGTATACATTTATATATGTCTTATAAACAGCATGCCCCATAAGGGTCGCAAAATATGTTTAGTGCCATGTTTTGACTTAAATGTGCGTTTGGTCATTGTTTTCATCAAAACCAGAATTCAGCCTGGCGGCCTCTGCTCGGGAAGCCCTTAATCACAGGCCTCTTAATCACATGGATATGATGAAATCTAACACAATCAGTAAATAATCAAAACACAAAGGGATTTAGAGCACTGAGAACAAGAGATTAAATATGATTTAGTGTGTGTAAGTAGGTGAATATGCAAGCTCCTGCCATTAATGGGCTTTGATCTGGGCCAACTGCCAGCAAAGATTAATCATAAATAAATGAATTATAAGTACATGTTAATATGATTCTTTTTATTGCTGTTTGCCGTATTTGACCACAAAATAGGTTTATTTATCAGTGAGTCAGGTGACAAATGTTATTTTAATGGGTCCTCAATTAAAGTGAACCTGCCACTTCTAATGAAGGTCTATCTTTGCGATCTTCATTCTACCAGATGTGCAGTTTAAGAAGAGATTAAGAAGCTTAATTTCACCCCCTGTTCCAAACAGATGTCATCCCCGTTACTCAGAGCAGCATATTCTGTAAATGAAAGCTGTGCAGGGGTTGGCTGAGTAACAGGGAACTGACAGTGCAGGCGGCTCAATATATTCAGCTCTGATAGGACCTTGTCAGATACATTTAGTAAAGGTTATATTTGTATGTAAATGAAAGATCATGCTCATCCATAGCAATGGCAAAATGTAAAGTCAGCCTCTCACATTGTAGCGAAATAGATGTAGGGGAATAACACAAAAGCATAATGAAGAACAGAAATCGTCAACCCCAACAAATAATAACAGATATATCAAGATCGGAATAGTTTAATTTGAAAAAATCTCAAATTCTTTAAAAAAAAACAACTACTTACTGGTAAATCATCATACTCTACCATGTTTAATAAGTCTCCCAAATTTAATCTAGAAAGCTAAAATGGAAAAAAAAAGCTTGGAATTTGAAAATACAACTCCCTTTGGCTCCTACATGAACTCGTCAGCCTTTGGATGGCAATTTTTGTTTGAATTTTTTGTAGTTAATAATGATGGGCGAATCTGTGCCAAAAAAAATTGCGAAACGGCAAAAAAATTGTGAAATGCATTGAAGTCAATGGGCATCAAAATAAATTGGACGTGCAACAATTTTGACACGAGCAACATTTTTTATACACGCAACTATTTTGTCCAAATGCATTAAAGTTAAAGGGTGTCCGAATCATTTTTTTTTTTTGCTTTTTTTGCCTGCAGATTTATTTGCTGCCGGCTAAACACGAAAATTCACAGAAAATTCATGTGTGGCGAATTTATTCTAGTAGTTAATAGATCTCAAATGTTTGACTTTGGAAATCAAGAGTTTGCAATGTTTGCTGCTAACAAAACTCTAATTGCAGTAAAAAGTTGCATTATGATGCAGTTTACCCATTATTTGTAGTATTATCTGTTCATTTGGTTAAGGTGCCAAAAGACTCATTTGCAAATGCATATTATATTGCAAAGTCCATATGTTTGGCCAAATTGGCCTCAGTGCTACATGTTACCCAGTATTCAGTATAATATCGATATGGATGCAAAATAGTGCCCATTGGTGGCAGGGGCCTATAGATGATTAAAATAACTGTCCCAAATAAGGCATGCACTTACAGGTCTTATCCAAGGTGAAAAAATTGTGTATATTCAGCAAAAAACTGCTAACGTTTTGGCTAGCCCTCTAGCCTTTCTCAAAGATTATTAAAATAATACATTGGTGGCTAGGGGTTTAAAAATTTTTTAAAAAAGTGCTCGGTAGAACTGAACTCGCAGCTTCAGAACTTCAAGTTCGGCTCTTTTCTTGACTTTGGGTTTTTTCACGGCTTCAGGACTTCAAGTTCGGCTTTTTTCTTGACTTTGGGTTTTTTCACGGCTTCATGACTTCAAGTTCGGCTCTTTTCGTGACTTTGGGTCTTTTCACAGCATCAGGACTTCAAGTTCGGCTCTTTTCTTGACTTTGGGTTTTTTCCACGGCTTCAGGACTTGAAGTTAGGCTCTTTTCGTGGCTTTGGGTTTTTTCGTGGCTTGAGGAATTTAAGTTCGGCTCTTTTTGTGACTTTGGGTCTTTTTGCGGCTTCAGGACTTCAAGTTCAACTCCTTTCGTGATTTCAGGTCTTTGCACGGCTTCAGGACTTCAAGTTCGGCTCTTTTCGTGGCTCTGGGCCTTTTTGCAGCTTCGGGACTTCGGCTGTTCGGGACTTTGGAAGAGACGGCACGACTTTGCCTCTGTCAAGGGGGGCCAAGCTATTTCGAAGAGTGCAGCAAAGCCAGGCCCCCTTTAGGGGTCTGATGGTGGCACTGTGTGAACTAGCCCTAGTAGTAGTAGCTCATGGGGCCGCCTAGTCTTTCTGGGGCCCCCTGCAGCTGCAGGATCTGCATCATCTGTAGTCTCATCCCTGGTACTAATAACATCGGGTCATCATAAAGGACAAATGCAGATTTCATTAGCAACATTGATATCAACATTCCAAATTTTTATAATTTTTTATTACATATTGCAAAGTTTGTTTAAATTATATTTTCATGAGTTTACTCCATTAAAAGTCTGAATTTGGATATTCCCATACCTCACTGGAAAAATACTCAACAAAATATCCCTACTGGATGGCTAACGTGCAACAGCAGATTGATTGGTTTTGTGCGAGGAAAAGAGGAGAAGACAACCCATCTTGGGGCAAACAGTTCAACTGATAAATGTAGATCTTCGATTCAGTTACTTTGGTTAAACGGCTCAGTGTGGAATCATTCCCAAGCCGTAGATAACTACTTAGTATTCTGAGGACTCCAGTCGGCTCCATGGTGTAATTTCTAGAAGTAAAGTCTTACACAATGGCACCCTCTCTTGCATCCCAATATCTCCCCGGCTGGAGCAGCCACAGACATTCTGCTTCTGATGGAAAAGCCTTAGAAATAAAACCTAATGTAAAAACCTTGAATCCCATTGCTGCATTTACACCACCAGTGCCGGAGAATGCACATAAATCGACTTGACAACCCACATTAAAAAATGCTAATATTTCCCTAATCACTAGAATATTTATTACGGCCAGGACATGAAAATTAGCAACGTGTTGGCGCGCTTTTCCTTCAGAGAAATGTATTGGGAGGATCAGAATGAAACAAGTCAGATATTCCGTGAGGCAGAAAATAATCTGGAAACAGAGAGGGAGAGAAAAAGAAAGGAGCATTTCGCATGCAGGAACATAGCTCTGCCTTCCTCTGGGAATTGCAAAGCAGTCAAAAATCTCTGGATACTTGGTGAGTCATGCGGAGATTTCCAAATGCTTCAAAACACTTGATGAAACCCAAGAAGAATGGAGGAAATTATTGCATTAAAAATTTAAACACAAATCCTAATCCGGGCACATTTGACTTTGCCAATGTCACAGACAAACACCTTCCTCCTCTTCATCTCCTTTGTGTTTTTAACCGAGGGACAAAGACAATGAAATGGCTTTGGTTCCACCCTGCACTTAATGTGTTTATACTCGGTGCCTTATTTTAACACAAACAAATACAGTGATTTTCTCACACCAAGCACACAAGGAAGAAAATGCGAAACTATTTATTTCTATTTATTCACTGACAATATTTCAATTAAAATACTCAAATACAATATTTGAAACATAGATATCATTTTAATGGCAAGACGTTAGTGCAGAGCTGAATTTCACCAACAAAATGTAAGAATTAAATCAAATCTATCTTGTTTGTGTAGCAAAAAACTTGCCTGAAAGTAGCAGAATTTGGTAAATGGAGGGAGCAGAAGGGCAGTACTTGATATGGCCAAAGCTGATCTGGACCTTAAAGGAACAGTAACACCAAGAAATGAAAGTGTTTTAAAGTAATGAAAATTTCATGTACAATTGTGCTGCACTGTTTAGAGTGATGTGTTTGCTTCAGAAACTCTCTACTATAGTTTATATAAACAAGCTGCTGTGTAGCCATGGGGGCAGCCATTCAAGCACAGGATACACAGTAGATAACAGATAAGTACTACTATAGTTTATATAAACAAGCTGCTGTGTGGCCATGGGGGCAGCCATTCAAGCACAGGATACACAGTAGATAACAGATAAGTACTACTATAGTTTATATAAACAAGCTGCTGTGTAGCCATGGGGGCAGCCATTCAAGCACAGGATACACAGTAGATAACAGATAAGTACTACTATAGTTCATATAAACAAGCTGCTGTGTAGCCATGGGGGCAGCCATTCAAGCACAGGATACACAGTAGATAACAGATAAGTACTACTATAATTTATATAAACAAGCTGCTGTGTAGCCATGGGGGCAGCCATTCAAGCACAGGATACACAGTAGATAACAGATAAGTACTACTATAGTTTATATAAACAAGCTGCTGTGTGGCCATGGGGGCAGCCATTCAAGCACAGGATACACAGTAGATAACAGATAAGTACTACTATAGTTTATATAAACAAGCTGCTGTGTGGCCATGGGGGCAGCCATTCAAGCACAGGATACACAGTAGATAACAGATAAGTACTACTATAGTTTATATAAACAAGCTGCTGTGTAGCCATGGGGGCAGCCATTCAAGCACAGGATACACAGTAGATAACAGATAAGTACTACTTTTAAACCTATTGTTAAACCTGTTTTTGTTTGCATGTGTGTGTGTGTCTGTGCCCTGTGTGTGTGTGTGCATGTGTGAGTCAGTCAATTGGCAATATTTATAGGTAGTTACAGACCTGACACTACACGCTGTTGCTGAAGGCAGAGAAGATTGAGTTTGCAATGTGGCCAGTGTACAGTATTGATTAGCACATTAGCTCAGACATGTAGTGCTGCTCTGCTAACATATTAATATTCATTTCCCACATACTGTATGATCAGAACATAATAACCAATAAGACATGTTATACTAAAGCAGAGTGACAGCTGATCCAGAATAAGTACCCCAGTCGCCAGCTGTGAGGACATACTAAATGGCATGTGAATTTCAAGCTGCATTGAAGGCAATAAAGAGAGTTGAATGTTGATGCAAAGATGGTTAATTATTTTTGTCTAGAACTGGGCTGTTCAACCAAAGGCTCAATGGGTTGGATGTGGCCCTACGAGGCCCCCTCAGATTCACCAGTGGCTCCATAAATTTCTCTTTAATATAATACATAGAGATTTGACAGTGGAAGTAGAGGAGGCTTCCAGCCCACCAAAACACCAGCCCCGTTGTTCTAAAAGGGCCAAAACATTTACTCACCTTAGGGCAATAACACACAGGGTAATTTCAGGGAAATTTACGAGTTGCAATTTTCCCCTCAACAATTTCACATTATCTTCATCCAAAAATATGATGGTGTCATGACCTTTAATGCTGTCTCTGAAGGTTTTCATAAATTCAGGTCATGGTATATTATTATTTTATATTAACATGTATTTATATAGCGCCAACATATTGCGTAGCACTGTATCTATCAGAAGTAAATCTAGAGCAACTGGACTTGCTGACTTGGATTATTCCATGGATTAATGGAAGAGTTTATTGGCTGAGGACTTTCCGTATCCAGTTGAAATGAAGAAGCTGCTCGGATGGGTAGTGAAAGGTTTTCAATGATTACTCAGCAAGTCCAGTTGCTCTAGATTCACTTTTACTAGATAGGCCTTTGAAGCTACTATCATGTGGACCAATTTGTTTTTAAAGAGTAAGGAAAGGTGATCAACTGGGTGGTAACAATGTGTTAAAGGGATAATGTCATGGAAAAAGTTAATAGTGCTACTCCAGCAGAATTCTGCACTGAAATCCATTTCTCAAAAGAGCAAACAGATTTTTTTATATTCAATTTTAAAATCTGACATGGGGCTAGACATTTTGTCAGTTTCCCAGCTGCCCCAGTCATGTTACTTGTGCCTGCACTTTAGGATGGAACTACTTTCTGGCAGGCTTTTACTATTGAGTGCTTCTTAGATCTACCAGGCAGCTGTTATCTTGTGTTAGGGAGCTGCTATCTGGTTACCTTCCTATTGTTCTTTTGTTTGGCTGCTGAGGGAGGGGAAAGGAAGGGAGGGGGTGATATCACTCCAACTTGCAGTACAGCAGTAAAGAGTGATTGAAGTTTATCAGAGCACAAGTCACATGACTGGGGGCAGCTGGGAAATTGACAATATGTCTAGCCCCATGTCAGATTTCAAAATTAAATATAACAAAATCAGTTTGCTCTTTTGAAAAATGGATTTCAGCGAAGAATTCTGCTGGAACAGCACTATTAACTGATGTGTTTTGAAAAAAAACATGTTTTCCCATGACAGTATCCCTTTAAGAACATTAATCCACCTTTCCTTATCCTTTAATACAAGATAAGGACACTGAGAGTGTGGAATGTTTGCCTGGCCCAGTCTATGCTGTCCTGACAAATCTCTCTACGTCATATGTCGCAGCGGCATATCCCTGAATGTAGTTTTTGCCCCAAATGTTTCCAGCCGTGTGAATGACGGCAATTATTGGATAGATGTTTCTCCAATGGCTGAAACAAGCCATGTTTGTATGTTTGTGCAAATATGTGTATATATGTGTGTTTGTAACTGTATGTATATAGTGTAGATCTATTGTGTGCATGTAATTAAAGAGAGAGACACCCAGTTGGTTTCTTTTTTTTATTTTTATGGAGAGTTTGTCCTTTTTGTTTTCAACCCAAATTCACTTTATACCTGTATAAAATTACAATTAGGGGGATAAAATATCTGCAACTGTCCCACATCTCCTTGAGCAGCGTCAGACAGGCCCACCAGGGTACAGGTATAGGATCTGTTATCCAGAAAGTTCCAATGACGGAATGAACCTCTCCCATAGACTCAATTTTATCCAAATAATCCAAATTTTTAAAAATGATTTCCCTTTTCTGTGTAATAATAAAACAGTAGCTTGTACTTGATCCCAACTAAGATCTAATTAATCCTTATTGGAACAAAACCAGTCTACTGAGTTTATTTAATGTTTATATGATTTTCTAGTAGACTTAAGGTATGAAGATCCAAATTACAGAAAGGTCCATTATTCAGAAACCCCCAGGTCCCAGGTATTCTGGATAACAGGTCCCATACCTATACTAGGAAAACTCCTGGTGGGCCTTTTGCTCACCCAACTATTTGCCTTTTATGTCTAAACCATGGCCATTCTACATCTCTATATTAGAAGCAAAAGGATAATGTGCAGAGAGAAGTGATTAAGAGAATAAAGAAAGTAGGTGAAGAGAAAAAGGAAAAATAGTGGAGAATGGACCAATAGTCTAAGGTTTTCTGGTGGGCTCCTGGTACCCCAATTCAATACTTTCCTTACTCTAAATATTATCTCCTCCCTCATTTCTCTTCTGTGTCTGGAAGAGCAATTTAAAGCTAAGCAGAATTGCTATTGGCCAGGAAAAACATATAGAAATTATACATTCACTCACATCCACTGGCAATAAATATTGAAATACTGACCCAAATGTGACCTTTAATAAGCAGGTTTGTGGGTATAGGCTATGGGGTGCTTTACTCAGGGAGGATAAGTAGATTTAGCTAAACAAATAAACAAAACCTTATTGTCTACACTATATTTAGATCAATATTCTAAGTAACATAACATAGTTCAATTAGATTACACGGCAAGCATGGAAAAAATATAATGCAAGCCCATTTCAATAAATTCATTACAATCTATGAATTTCGGGCACAAAAGAAATGGTATGGAAATATTTAATCTCTATTACTCTCTGGTGACTGCGACCTCTGACCCGAGTGCAGTAACCTTTGGCTTTATGGGGCACCTCCCGCAGGAGGCAGCTAAATATAGGGGCATTGTTTTATAGACAATAGCTTCATAAATCTTGCTCTTAATGTGCCATTGCCCGTCTGCCTTATTGGTTGCCAGCTGGGCTACCTTAACTATACGATACATTGGAAATGGGGCCTCTAAGCATTAATTAAAGAGAGAAATCAAGCTCATTTATATAAATCATTTTCCCAATTTAAACACAGCATGAATGACATCCATTTTTGTCCATGACAGGCTTTATATGCAGACGTGTGGAGCATTAGCATTGAGGAAAAGAAGGGGCTTTGGCTTATACATTGCATGGTATTCACATTCCTGCAGGGATCTTTATTAGTTATCTTTAGTACATTTAACTGGTCCATAGAGAGACGCAGGGCATTTCTGCCTTTTTTAGCCTCCTGACCTCAATTTATAAGAAAATGGTTGAGTTGCTTCAGAAATAGACAGAGAAATACTTGCTTATTATATGTGAGCGTTACATACACAATATAGAGTTGAATTGGTACATACCCAGTGAAATATACTTTTGTTATTCAGTGATGTCAAAAAGTGAAAAAATATGATGGGAAGAAGGAGGCAATATGGAAGGAAAGTGAGAAAAATGAGAGGAGATGAGAAATAGAAGAAGCCAGAAGATGTCTTAGAAAGAGACAAAACTCATTATATAGATTAGAGTTTGGATGATGGATGAGGGACAGCAAAGCTGGGCATTCATGTAAAGACTTCGGCAAACAAGTAGATCTTTGCCCAGTTTGGTAACAATGCAGGCCTGTTGGGAGAGGACTGTATCAATGGCAAATTGACAATTCAATGGGATTTTCTAACCTGCCAGATTGACATCTGTCCAATCTTCATCTAGATATCAGGCAGGCAGTCATGAAGGTCAATACACTGCCAATTTGGCCTGGGAGGACTGGGTTAGCAGTTTATGCTAATGGATATAGAGATATATACAAATAAGATGATCAAGGAGGAAAGAGAACTGAAAAACAAAAGAGATGAAAGGAAAACAAGCAAAAAAAGGATACATGATCTTCATAACAGAAGAAATGAAAAGAGAGGGTTCCCTAGTGGGCTTCCAAGGTCTTTATCACAATAGCTGAAGGAGAATGTGGAAACTCCATATATTGGGCTATTGAGATTATGGATCATGACCTTCAAGCCAAAGAGAAAGATGGAACAAAGAAAGGGAGGGAGCAATGAAGGAAGGAAGGAGAAAAGGGAAGGAAGGAAGGAAGGAAGGAAGGAAGGAAGGAAGGAAGGAAGGAAGGAAGGAAGGAAGGAAGGAAGGAAGGAAGGAAGGAATGAAGGGAGGGAAAGGGTAAGAACTATGGGAGTGAGGGAAGGAAGGAAGAAAATGTAAGGAAAGAAGGAAGGGAGGGAAGGAAGGAAGGAAGGAACGGAAGATAATAAGGGAGGATGGGAGGGAAGGACGGAAAGGGTACGGAGGACAGAAAGAAGGGAAGGAAGGAAGAATGAAGGAAGCGAGGGAGGAAGGGTGGGTGGAAGGGAGGGAGGGAGGGAAGGAGGGAGGCAGAGGAGCAAGGAACGGAAGAGAGGAATGGAATGAAAATAAAAAGAAAGAAAGGAATGACAGATGGGAGGGAAGGAAAGTGTAGGGAGGACAGAAGGAAGGGAAGGACGGAAGGAAGGAATGGAGGAAGGAAGGGAGGGAGGGAGGGAAAGGAGCAAGGAACGGAAGAGAGGAAGGGAACAAAAGTAAAAAGAGAGAAAGGAATGAAGGATGGGAGAAAAGGAAAGGGTAGAAGGAAGCGAAGGAAGGAAGGAAGGAAGGAAAGGGAAAGGAGCAAGGAACGGAAGAGAGAGAGGGAACAAAAGGAGAGAGAGGAAGGAAGGAAGGAAGGAAGGAAGGAAGGAAGGAAGGAAGAAGTGACATGAGAATGCAACTAAGAAATAATGACAGTTACAATCTTTAAAGTAATATTGAATAACTAAATAAAATACTCTTTAAACCATTTAAGTACATTAAAGATATATATCATGTTTATTGTTTTTGCTGATAGCTCTGCTTTCGTAATTGTTGCTTGAAGTTCCTAAACCTGACTGTTTTGCCAACCTGACTGTCCCTTCCCAACCTGTCAGTTAGAGTTTCTAAAGGCCTACTGCTGCACAGATATGGCAGCCCCCTCATAGAGGAACATGGAGGGGATCAGAAAGATAATGTAAAAGTATCGGGCAAGTAATTTTATGTCAATATTACAAATAGCATTCAAAGAAAAGGTTGTGATAGATGTTAAAAAAAGGGTTTAATTTCTGGTGTCAGTATCTCTTTAGGAGGAGGGAAATAAAAAAAAAGCGTAAAGGAATAAGGGGGGACAGAAGGTAAGAGACTTAAGTATCATTTAGAGAATGCTCATGTATCCTACAGAGCTGGATATCTCAGGTTACATTGAATCATACACAGAAATATAATTCAGAAAGTTCAGGCCCGGTCAGGTTAAACGTTACCTACCATATCTGTCGTACCTATTACTGCCTGAATCCTTTCCATTATCAGTCGCTTTTGTATGTTCATGTCTCACCATCTGAGCTATTTGTACCAGGAGGAAAGCATGATTGGCAGAAGGAAGCAGGTGCTGTGAATATGAGACCTAGGATTAATGCTCAAGTAACCTCCCAATCTGTCAGCTTGACATAGAGGACTTCCTCTCCAGGGGTGGAAAGAGTCTCCAGCTGTGAGAAGATCATTCTCCTGTGAGTGACAAAGCCTGGAGGATGGGACCGGCATATCACTTTTTATAAAAATAATACAGCAGCAGAACCTATAACTTAGCGCCGCCTTCTAGAAGAAACAAAACATTCACAGATGTAACAGTGGTGTCGAGTGTTTATGGTTTTACACAATGACCTACTGGTTATATTTGTGTAGAGTGTAACCAAAAAGGTTATCCTTCATCAACACATACTACTACACTGGTGATGCTCAACGGTCAGCTGAGGGGGGTGCACAGAGCCCCATTATGCTCAGGAGTGGGTCCATAACCAAATAGAACTACCAGGAAGCCAATGCATGTTAATGGCGCAATTGTTGCTTTCAAGTACAGGTATGGGACCTGTTATGCAGAATGCTCAGGACCTGGGGTATTCCGGATAATGGATCAATCCATAATTTGGATCTTTATACCTTAAGTCTACTAGAAAATCATGTAAACATTAAAGAAACCCGATAGGCTGGTTTTGCTTCCAATAAGGATTAATCATATCTTAGTTGGGATCAAGTACAAGCTACTGTTTTATTATTACACAGAAAAAGGAAATAATTTTTTAAAATTTGGATTATTTTAATTAAATGGATTCTATGGGAGATGACATTTCTGTAATTCGGAGCTTTCTGTATAACAGGTTTCCGGATAATGGATCCCATACCTGTACTGTATGACAAACAATTCATTCTGTGATGCACAAATACATTTCCTCAGCTGAGGACAGGAGTAGGGATACATTAATCAAGGGGGATAGTGAAATGGCCTTCAACCCATCATTTATGAATGGAAGGCCAACGCAGTGATTTCAGAGCAAAAACACAAGAGTTTGTATTGCTGTGCCAAAATCCACCGCTTCTGCCTGCCTCCAGCCTGAGGTAATGTGTCCGGGTGCATCAAACAATGGAAATAGGGATACTCAGCCTGTGCAGACCCAGGTCCGCTAAGTCTGGCACTGGTTCCAATAAACCAATCACAATGGTGCAGTGTAACTATACAATCTATCACAGTAACTACACAAATTCACACGTGAGTTTCACTTGTCATCTCATTGGATAGTTACACTGAAACATTGTGATTGGATTAGTGGAAGAGTTTATATGCCGAGGACTTCCCTTGAAATGAAGAAGCTGCTCAGATGAGTAGTGAAAGTCTTCAATGATTACTCAGAAAGTCCAGTTGCTCTAGATTTACTTCTACTAGATACACCATGACCTGGATGAATGAAAACCTTCATAGACATGAAGCAAATAAAGTAATAGAGAAATAGAGTGATTGGGAAAACTGGGCAGCAAACTGGAAAATGAGGTTCAATGTTGATAAATGCAGGTTATGCACTTTGGCAAAAATAATATAAATGCAAGTTATACACTAAATGGCAGTGTGTTGGGAGTTTCCTTAAATGAGAAGGATCTAGGGGTCTTTGTAGATAACAAGTTGTCTAATTCTGGGCAGTGTCATTCTGTGGCTACTAAAGAAAATAAAGTTCTGTCTTGTATAAAAAAGGGCATTAACTCAAGGGATGAAAACATAATTATGTCTCTTTATAGGTCCCTGGTGAGGCCTCATCTGGAGTATGCAGTTCAGTTTTGGACTCCAGTCCTTAAGAGGGATATAAATGAGCTGGAGAGAGTGCAGAGACTAAGTGCAACTAAACTGGTTAGAGGGAGGGAAGAGTTAAATTATGAGGGGAGACTGTCAAGGTTGGGGTTGTTTTCTCGCTTTCGAGGGAACATGATTACACTTTACAAGTACATTAGAGGACATTATAGACAAATACCGGGAGATCTTTTCTTAACCATGTAATTTGCCAAAAGTCAGTTGTCAACCCACCAGTGTAACCCTGAAATGAGTCCATGTTTCTGTTAATTCCAGGGTACCCTTGTGTATATATCATCAGAGAACACTGGATGGGTCAGCTCACTCACTTGTGGGTCCATTTTAGCACTTGTCACAAATAATGTTCTTGCACCTGGTGACAATGATCCGTCTATCCTGGTACCGTGAGTAATGAGCAAACGGGTTCAATATCTACCGCCCACAATTTCTGCCCTAAGGTACATGGCTCCCTTTCCCCATTACAATCACATACATGAGGAGGGGGTAATTCTGGGGGCAGTTGTCGGCACTTTGCACAACTGTAGTAAATAAGCTCCATTTTTTTTTTGCCAAAACTACACATTATTAATACAACAGAATCCCATCATCTAATATTCATGAGCAGAATGTATTTTTCTGGTGTCTATAGAAAACAATGTGCATAAAAAAAGCATTAATTCCCATTTGGCAATGAGATATTCTTCAATAGACAATCATTACATTGCCAATAGCACATGGTGCATTTTTAATCTCATTCTTACAATATGTCTGTCTAACTACTTCTGTCTCACTATCATTTATTTAGCAAACCTATACATAAATCTCTATTTTCCATCCAATATCCATTATCTATCACTTTGTCTATCTTTCTGTGTGTATCTATCTATGTTGGTATGTCTGTCTGTCTGTCTGTATCTATTACCTATCTATCTGTGTGTCTGTCTGTAAGTCTATCTTTCTATTTATCTATCTCTTTGTCTCTATCTATCATCTATCATCTATCTATCTATCTATCTATCTATCTATCTATCTATCTATCTATCTATCTATCATCTATCTATCTATCTATCTATCTATCCATCTTCCTATGTATCTATCTATTTTTCTATCTTTCTCTCTCTCTCTCTCTCTGTCTGTATCGATGTCTCATATATCTATGTCTATCTTTCTATTTGTCTCTCTGTCTCTCTCTATATCTATCTATCAATCTCTCTCTCTCTTTATCTCTCTCTCTTTCTCTCTGTCTCTCTCTGTCTCTCTCTCTCTCTCTCTCTCTCTCTCTATCAATCTATCTCTCTCTCTCTTTCTCTTTCTCTCCATCTATCTATCTATCTTTCTCTCTCTCTCTCTCTCTCTCTCTCTCTCTCTATCAATCTCTCTCTCTCTCTCTCTCTATCTATCTTCCCCTCTCTCTCTCTCTCTCTCTCTCTATCAATCTTTCTCTCTCTCTCTATCAATCTTTCTCTCTCTCTCTCTCTCTCTCTCTCTCTATCAATCTTTCTCTCTCTCTCTCTCTCTCTCTCTCTCTCTCTCTCTATCAATCTTTCTAACTCTCTCTCTCTCTCTCTCTCTCTGTATATATCTATTACCTATCTATCTGTGTGTCTGTCTATCTTTCTATTTGTCTCTCTCTCTCTCTCTCTCTCTCTCTCTCCCTCTCTCTCTCTCTCTCTCATCCATCTATATATCTACCAGTAGTCCTAACATATTTAATGAGTTAAATTTACTTATCAGGTACCACAGACAAAATCCTCCTTTTCTTGTTCTTTCAGGGAGCAATGAAACCCCCAGTGGGTGGCCATCTTTCTACTGCAAACCCACCAGTGACATCACAGAAGGTGCAGAAGGGTAAGTGGGAAGTGGCTTTATTCCCAGGCTGTGCACATATGTTGTTGAAGTACATTGTGGACGCCCAACCCATCACAAATGTGTCACTTCCATTAAGATAATTACACTCCCAGTTTGCAGGGGGAAGTGCGGCTTATTTTAAGCAGGAAAGGCACTTAACATTTTGATAAGACTTGTCTGAGACGAGAGGAGGGCAAAAAATAATTTTTATTTCTTGAAAAGGTGTGGACTTTTTTTTTAATGGAATTACATTTCTTTCCTTTATGAGTCAGGCACACAGAAAATGAGTTTCCAACCTCTAATCAAAGTGCTAGATGAATCATTCTTCCACCCTTGGGTTTTGATAGCAGGTGGCCCCGGGGGGAAACATAAGCAGCTAACCCTAAACTTTACCCATTTTCCAAGTCAATGCACTTGATAAGAACTCATCTTGCTGCTCTGTGATTACCTTGTCTCTCTGCCCCGCAGGTCTTTCTATGCTGCCAATTTAAGGCTTGAAAAATTATATATCAAGAATTTTTTTTAAAAAACAAAAAAGAAGTAAAAAGAAGGTTTTAACCATTTACCAATGGTAAATAGTTTCATCAAATTTGTTTTTTTTTCTTCCGTAATCAGATTTATATTTATCATCGTGAGACTCATGCAGAATATATTCTTGGCAAGGTACCGAAGCTCACAAAATATATGTTCTTTTTTTTTGTAATGCAGGAGATCTACTAAAATCAATACACGCCGACTCCCATCTGTATGCTACCTGATTTCTTATGAATGATCAATGGAGCCTGCTCTGGGATCTCTTAGGAAACCGTGACACTTGGGTTGCCAAAGAAAGAAAGAAAAAGAAAAATTAAAAACAAATACAAAAAAATAGAAAATAAAAAATGTCTCTTATTTTTAACCCTGAATCACACAGGCTGCGTCACTACCAAAAGGTTCAGATTTTAAGAATTTCAAACTTAACTATGTCAAAAATAAATTTCACTAACAACTGATCAATAGATTTAAATTTCAAATTCTTTATATTTTCTCAAATTTTGGTAGCCGATCATTAAAGATACAAATAAAAAAATATATGTATTTTGCTGTTCATGTACAGGGGGCTTAGTATCAGTAAATCAGTTTGTTTCGCTTAAAAGATAGAATCCTGAAAAAATATAAATAAACCTCTGATTGATTGGTTGTCATGGGTTACTGCCCAGGTGCAAACTTGCCCCAGGGTTTATAAATGAGCCCCAAAGACTGATGAACAATTTCAACAGTTTTTGACAATTATTTTAACTTTTTTTTTTATTGGCTATGAAAATTCAGATTCTAACTCTATTTATTTTTTTTTTTTTTTGCCAGATCTGAAAATTAAAAGCAGGATTTTATTCTCTTTTAAGCAGAACAAACATATTTTGTACTGAGATTAACAAATAAATGATTTAGCAAGTAGTGTATGTTTATACTAGGATTGAATAAAGGAGGGGGTCTCCATAAAGTGAACCTATCACTTTAATTCTACACCTTTGGGAAAATATCCTGTAGAGGTGTACCAAAATGGCACCTGCCAAAAAGAGAGGCATGTACCGTTCTAATTTTACTAAAAAGACACACCTGAGATAATTGGACATAGGGGTTGGTCTGATGTTGGGGATTCAGGGATTGGATCATGTTTTATTCATGGAGTGTTGTGATTGGTGCACTTTTGTTTAAATATTGGTGTTTGAGCTCCACATACTCAGCCTATGATTAAGTGTTTGTAACACGATGTGCGTTTGGCCGAATCCGAATCCTACTTAAAAAGGCCAAATCCTGGCCAAATACTGAACCGAATTCTGTTCCAGTTTAAAAGTTTCCATTAAAGAGGACCCGTCACCCCAAAAAAATTATTCAGAATCCTATTTTATCACATTATCAAGCAAAATGAATGTTAATTACACTATATAACTTATTTGAATCTTGTTTCCATCAGTCTGTGAATTAATTATTGTAGCAAGCAGACAGGAGCCATTTTGTGGACACTGTTATTAAGACAAGTCTTGTATCATCTCAGAATCTTGTTTGTGCACCAGAATGGGGGACCCAATGTCCATCCCCATGTCCTGGCTACACAATTAAATGGTGAAGAGAAACCTGGGGAATGTGGGGAGAGCAGTGACATGTAGGAAGTGCCGAATGGAAAGTGAAAGTAATTGTCTGCCCCGCCTCTATGCCACGGGCATAGAGGAGGGGCAGACAATATTTAATTGATAGCTGAGATATTTAAATGAGCTTACAACAGCTATGAATGCTTAAATGAAAAATAGAAATTGGATTTCATGTTTAATTTGAAAAGGACTTTTATTATACAGATTTTTGTGTCTGGGTGACAGGTCCACTTTAAGGTACAAAGGGTTGTACATTTGGTAACATTCAGCCTGCTCTTTCATGTATAATCAGCTGGAATTTCAAAATTAATTTCTAAGCACAAAAGCAAAAAAAAATATGCCATCGATCTATGATGATAACTGATATTGTTACTACAAGGAATGCCGGCTTGTACGTTGCAAGGAAAACGACACTTTATCTAATGGATCAATGAACCTCTTTGGATGAGCTTTGCCAAAGTCTGTCTTTTTAAATTTATTGCCATTCATTTCATGCAAAGTAGTGCTGTAACCAGTGTGAGCTTCCTTTTTGTATGTGAAAGCACCTTAGTAAGGGTGGTATTTATTTATTGAAAAATTTGGACAAAAAAATTTGCATTTTTTTGCCTCGGTTTTCTCAATTTATGGCAAAATTGCAATTCGATGTATATTTTCAACATATTATAAATAATTTATGAATTCAATTTATAATTTGAATGCAAATATGTAAATATGTAAATTAAAATTTTCTGAATTTCCACTTGTAAGAAAAGATTTGTCAAATAAAGTCAGGGAAGTTAATGTAGTCGTCAATGAAAGGAGTATTTTCAACATTCAAGTTATTTTGTCATTTGACATTGATTTTAGTGGTGATTACTTTTTTCTCCTTATTTTTTTTTTAAGAAATAAGAAAATAGAGTGGCTGTGAAATAATTTTTAATTCAGGTTTATTAAAAAATTTTATTCTGTGATCAAAACACAAGTTCATCAAAAGAAATCATAGTTGGGTTTTTTTCCCAAAATATCTGTCACACACGGATTCCCAAATTGCAGCAGAAGGGCCAACGTTCTGGTCACGCCTTGCGCAATGACTTCATGATGTTGCGATCATTGGGCAGCATCAGACACTGTAAAATACTAAGCGTGCCAGAAATCTCTGGGCATCCCCGTAGACAAAGGGCATCCCCACTGACCCACTACACCACCAGGTACTGTAACAATGTCCCAAGACCAGACCTTGTCCAAGATTTTCATGTTCTACTGGGTCCTCAATGCCAAGTTTTAAAGCGCACCCCAAAAATGTGAATCTTAATTCCATGTTGGCTGGTAGAAAGAGATTTCAAGGCACCACTATTTGCTCTCTTATAAGTTGCTGAACTGCCATAATGTCTATTGCATCTTCCCACAAAGAAGGCAACATGTTGTAAGACAACTTAACAAGGAGCAGAGATTGCCATCCCTACATGTGTTGATCAAATTGCCTACGCTATAGTCAAGTGCTATAGATTCTTCAATGGGAAACCTATTGTAGCTGAGCTTTAATTGTTGCAGGGTCCCACACCAACAACGCAACCATTTAACACAATTGACAATCGTTGCAGGTCTGTATCTTTCCTATTGATCAGGCGAGTCTGTAAGTGTGAGCAGTGGCTCCCCGAACCATTGATAAATAAACCATTCATTCTCAAACATAATTTTGGTACGTTGACAAGAAATCTATCACATCACTCAATGAGCAGCTTTTAATTTCTACGTTTAACTTTGAAAGTCCTCGTCTTGGGTTCAAGTTATGGAGCATCTCTTTTTTTTTTTTCTCCCTCATCTGTCAAATGCCGATCTCAGTCAATACAATCAATGGGGGATGTTGGCTGGTTGTTAAATGGTTGACATTGCTTGGAGAGTGACCATATGATGGATGACCACTAATGCAAGAGTACAGAAAGGTCAGGGTTGAATATCACCTTGAGAAGCAGCTGTCTTTTATCTTGTCAGGTTATGTCAGCTACTTCGTGACTTATCATAAGGGCCATCAAACATATACAATACAAATGACAATATTGTATGAGCGCAAGAGAGACCGTTTTAAGATCTAATATATACGAAGTATTTAAAGAAAGGAGAGCTTGTTTACAAACATAGGCGCTAAACTGCCAATAGCAACCAGTTAGGTCTTTCATTTTCCAACTTCTAGACTGTTCGAACCCAACAGCTAATTGGTTGCTATTGACAACTAAACTCATACAGTCTAGCCCCCTTTTGTTCTTATATTAGTTCTGGTGGAAGACATGTAATGAGGTGAGGTGAACTGAAGGGCTCTGAGGATTTTGTAAATATTCTTTGTTTAATAGGAAACTTATATAATACCCAGATTCTTCCATGAGCTGTGCATGAGAGCATGACTTTTTTTGTCATCTCAGGCATTTTGAGCAATCATGTGTTATATTTATTAATTGGCGAATTTGTCCCATTTTGCTTTGACGAAAAATTTGTGAATTACCCGTGAAATTCGCAAAACCGCTAAAAATTTGTGAAATGCATAGAAGTCAATGGGTGTCAAAATTATTTTGATCCCCGTGACAATTTTTATACGTGCGCCTATTTTGCCCAAATGCATTAAAGTTAATGGCCATCCGAATAATTTTGACGCGCAGCAATGTTTATGCGCTAGACTATTTTCAAGCACCTGGTGAATTTTTTTGCCCATCACTAGTTATATTTACACTCCATTTAACCAAAGTGCTATCATTTCTAGGGATTAAAGTGCTTGAAATCAGCTACAACTAGCTGGTTCGATTAACTGAGCTGTCCTTTAGCGGTTACCCCAAAAATGGTAACTACCCAGGGCACCAGATAAGGAGAAGCCACACAGAACAGCAGTTGTAGGTAAGAAGGGTAGTCGAATAGTAGGAAAAGTAGGCTACAAAATTGACATTATGCCAAGAAAGAGACAGTTATACCTTATAAGGGCTATTTAATAAAAGGTGCAATATTTGCACAGGACCAGTAACCAATAGCAACCAAATGTTTGCTTTCACACAGCTGACAGTAAATGCTAGCTGTTGATTGGTTACTATGGATTTTTAGACCTGCAGCAGATTTTACATTACGCTCTTTATATTTATCTAGTCTATTACCCTTCAGCTGACAACCTACAACCGAAGGCCGTCATAGATGGGTTCTGGAAGTTATGATTCAACAGCTGAAGGACATTAGGTCAAACAGCCTTGTTGTATATAAGCACAGGACAAAGTCTTTTTTGACATAGGCTCAACCACAAGTTGTCCAAAAGACACCAGAAGAAAAGTCACATTTTTCCCATCCAATAAAAATGTTATAGTTCCAATAAAAAGAATTAGAACATTCACTTTAAATTCCACCCTAGGTGGCCTTTAGGCTGGGCTTTCAGGAGTATCTAAGACAAGGGCCCCTCAACTACATTTAAACATATTCAAATGTTGGAGAGTTCATGAAAAGTTCCTGCTTGCCATATAGCCATGATTGGTATTTGGTCATCCCGTGTGTACTGCCCTCCTGTAGAAGACCCTCTTCTTATGACTCCAAAACTTGTCTCCTAGCCAATAATATAAAAACAAACAGCAGACATGGTGGGTATCACATTTCTCAGGAGCCATTGGCTGGAGATCTAAAATCAAAGATTGGAAACAATGCATCAAAAATAAATTCTAGCTGTGTCCCCTGACTTGACTTGGAACCCCCTTAAGGAGTCCAGCCCCGCAGTTGTTGGCTGTATCTTATATATCTGATATTAAGAAGATTTGCCTCCAATTCAGTTGATTCTTTAACATCTTCTAAGGTTCATCTTTACTGACACTGCACTCTTTTTCTTATCGAACACAGAACTAAAGCTAATAACTTCTCTGTGCTTCACTCTCAGTGACAAGGACACCTTTTTGTCTGGCAATTAAAATTAATTAATTCCTTGACCGATTTTTTTTTCCACATGGCCCTATAATTTCCCACTGCAAAATGATAAATTCTTTGTGATATATCATTCCAACAAAATACTGTGGTCTTTAAGAAGGTCTATGCAGGAACATGAGCGGTTTTAATTTAATTGATATCATAAAAGCAATCCGATTCCATATCATGACTAGTTGAGCTAATATGTCCAGCGAAACAACCCTAAAATATGGCTTCATTACGAGGAGTTCTTCTAATTTAGCATTTTACTCAATGTCAAAGCATCATCTAAGAAAGAAAGAATTGTTTGCAGCCCATAGGCGCCTTTTTATAGGTAGTGTAAAATCCATGAAATATTCCAACTCTGCCAATGCTGCAGGCACCTGCTGATGGGCATATAAATTATTCCGCTGTAAATGTAGAAATCATTTCATTGATATTTCCATGCTCTGTACATTTGTTAATAAACCTGAGACTGAACATACGATGATGGTTCAGATCACACAAAGCACAAAAGCGGGGTCATTTTACTTTTAGAACTTAACTGAAGGTACTGAAGGTGAAGAACTGAAGATATATCTAAATAAAGGTAGTGTGCTTGTTAATTCATTATTCTTAAAAACTCAATGCTCAAAAACTCAGTATACCTTTATGTTCCCCCAACTTTCTTCTAATGGAAATATTAACAGATGAACAATTTTTCATGTGATTTGTTTCATAGAACGCCTAACTGGCTCATCTTGCAGTTTTAGTCTTGCCTAGACTGCCTACTATGACACAAGGCTCAATTGCAACTGCAAAAAAATACACGGTCATTGCCCAAACCAACTTGGGATCAAAGATATTCCTTGCACTTGCCTATAGTAAGTGTCGGACTGGCGCACCAGGATACCAAGAAAACCCCAGATGGGACCAAGTGTCAGTGGGCTTTTTGCTTCTAACCATTTAGACTTTTTCATGGTGATTCCCTATTTCTTTCTGGAAAAAATGGTATAATAGTTTGTAAAGTGGGCCGATGGTCTATGGTTTTCTGGTGGGCACCTGGAATGGCAGTCTGACACTGCCTATAGTTGTGCTCAGTGTTGCCGTGCCCTTGTCAAGGAAACCCTGGAACCACATTGCAGGTAACAGTAGTTTCAGTGTTCCCACAGCTGGCTGCATTGATAGGTCCAGCAAACATGCATCCAAAGAGAAACGTTCAACCATCATTTAAATGAAACTCTGAATATTGGCTTACCAGCACAAAGGCCTTGTGCGATGCCATTTAGGGTGGCAGTGTCGGACTGGCTCATTGGGATACCAGGAAAACTCCCGGTGGGCCAAGGTGTCAGTGGGCCCTCCTGCTTCTAAACATTTGGCTTATTTCATGGCCATTCCCTATTTCTATGAGAATAAAGAGGCTAAATAGATGGAATAATATGTTATAGTATGGAAAGAAAAGAGAATAGGAGAACAGAGGTTGACTAAGGAAAGGAAGAAAATAATACTTAGAGTGGGCCCCTGGTCTAAAAGTGTTTGGTTGGACCCCTGGTCTAAGGGTTTTTGGTGGGCCCCTGGTGTCCCAGGCCGACACTGTAGAGTGGAATGTGTAATCAAAAGGATATTGAAAGGTTTTTCACAGCTTAGGACTTGGGTAGTACAGGAGAATATCAACCCTGGATTTAAGAACTCTCTGCACTAGTGATGTGGCTCCTCCACGGCTCACTCTGTCGCTCGGAAAGGTAAGCCCCGGGTGTGAAGGGCCGCCTCAGGTGGTGGAAAGCATAGAAACACCCCTCCTTGTTATCCCCCCCTGTATTAATTAGGTTTTCATTTTTTATTATTTGTGGTTTTTGAGTTATTCAGCTTTTAATTCAGCAGCTCTTCAATTTGCAATTTGCATAACAGGCGTAGAGGCCAATTCGCTAGCGAAAGAGACCATCGCTAGCGCAGTTTCGAGCCCTATAGCCAGGCGAATTTTCGGTCAGGCGAACGACCGTTACCCGCAAATTCACTATTTTACAGAACGTTACCTCTTTCACCAGGGTTTCCTTCACCAGCTTAGACCTGGTAAACTGATAAGATGAAGCTACAGCCTCCTCAATCTTATGTCAGTGACATCATATCCTGTGTGCCAGAAAGTCATAAAAATGTTAAAAAACGCTGGCTTTTTTTCATATTTTAAAGCGGGATTGTCTTCAGAAGTCCTAACAATTAAAGATATTTGTGTTAACATTTTTTTAAACCATTTGAGGGTCATGCCACATTTGTTTTAGGGTGGGCTCATGTCTAGGACATTAGAGAATCTCTTTTCTCTTTATTTTGCTTCCTTGGACATGTGTAATAATAAGTGGCCACTTCAAATATTTGCACCAACATCTCTAATAAAGACGTATATATATGACCTATATGTACCCGCCTTGTTCAAATTGACCTAAGCGTAAGTGCACTAACAAAGTTTCGAACTCTAGCGAAAGTTCACGATAAAATGCTTGCGCTGACGAATTAATGCTAGCAAAATTTCGCCAGCTTTCAGCTGCAGAGACACAACTTTGCATTTTAGTGAATTAGCGTAGTGGTAATGAATTTATACCTGGTGAAGTGGCACAAAGTGTAGCGAAGCCTTCGTCGGCAAAAATTCATCCCTTTAGTGAATTCGCCCCTTGTGCTTGAGGCAGTGGGTGGATGTATAAGCAACGGAAGGTCTTAAAGGACTACAGACCCCTATGAATTATTTACCAATTTATGGAAGCCCCTAATCTCACTGATTTCATCCAATGACGTTCTATCAACCAAAACATTACTGGGGGATATTGCTACCCATTAAATAATACAGATTATACCCATTCGGTTGGGTAAGACTGAAGTAAAGGTGGCGTCGGTAGATAATGTCAGTATTCAGCAGCCAGGCTGAAAATTCAGTGCTCAACTGATCCAGCGTCATGGACACACATGTCATTACCCTAACTCTTCTATATACAGTATAGGACCCACAATATTTCCCCTCATCCATTGGGCTCTAGAAGTCCACTCATTCTCATTCTCTTCACCTTTTCAGATTCCTATCTAAGGTTCCCTTACTATCTATGGTCTACAGAACCTGTGAGAAAGGGAGGCACTATTTTAAGAAGCATTATATGCAGAGGAGCCCTATGAACAATATGTTGAGATGATTTTCCATGAATTTCCTCTTTATATATAAAGCTGCTTCTTCTCCATGCAATGAGCTTAAAAGGTGCCAGAGCGAGGATAGCAGCCAGGTTTGTAATAGTTGACTGTTTTTGAATGTCTTTAAGCACTGTGTAATCAAAGCATCATTTACCCACCTAGTTTCCAGCACTCATTATCATCCTGCCTTCTTTCAGTTTGTCCGGCCATGCGTACGAGGCAGAGAATCAACTGCGTCGGGACTCACTGAAGTAAAGCTTTGTTGAGTCAAGCTGTAAAGAAATTAGAGACATTGCAGCTTAACTAAATCAATGAGACCAAATGAACTACTGCGAGTGCTAAAAGGATAACAATAGCAGCTGGGATACATTTTGCTTTTGCTACAGTGCCTGATGGATCTAAGAGGAATCCCTGGTTGCAAAAGTCTGTTGTCCCACCTGTTCCGCCGCTGAAAGCAAATGTGTGGCCCTTTTTCTTTTGACAATGTCAAAACACTTCAGTATGTTTTGACTCTAGAAAACTGCACTGGCATCAGCAGCATGAACATTATTGGACGTTCCAGAAAATAACAAAAAAAATAGAACAACAAAGAAAATTAAACAAAAGGGATCATTTACCTACAGAGCCACAATTGTGCAAACATGAACAGGGTCAAAGTGTGAACAACGTTCATTAAAGCTTCCAAAATTGCCCCTTTCAACACACTTTAGTTGTGTTCTACACCAGTGTGTCCAAATCTGAATTGTGCACATGTGCCGTATTGACCCTGAGTTACTGCCACCTTCAAGCTGGCGGCAAGTCCATAGTTCCCTCTGCTGGTGGCGTCAAAAAGAGATTGTTAATGACAAGTGCCGGAAATTACTCAAACCCCAGTCTAACAAACGTTGGATGCAATTGTATTTGTTTTTATGCTAGGGATGCACTGAATCCAGTATTTGGTTCAGGATTCGGCCTGAATCCAAGTGCCTGGGTGAACCGAATCCTTAAAATCAGGAGACTTTTTGTCACACATACAAAGATGCAAAAAAAGGTTGGGGAAGGTCCCCATAGGCTTTGCTATCTTTTTTTGGTCGAAGAAAAATCGTTCGATCAATGGATTAAGATCCTTCAAATCGATCTAACAAATTGCGGTAAATCCTTCGACTTGGATATTCGAAGTTGAAGGATTTCAATTCGGCAGTGGAATATAGAGGGTTAATTAACCCTCGATATTCGACTTTAAGTAAATTTGCCCCTCAGTGTGCATTTGTAGTTGGAAATTTGGCCCATGTGTGCAGTGACAGAAAGGCAGAAGGGAAGGGTGGGGAGTAGAAGGTACAGAGAAGAAGAACTGCCCATATAATGCTGATTAATAATAAAACCAGCCATGGAAATTGAAATAAACTCTGAGAGAGCAAAAGAGCAGTTTCATCCAAGGAGAGAATAAAGCAGAGTCACAATTCAAAGAAGAAGCTGGAGGTGAAAATTATCCGGCAGGTGTTTTAGTTGTGAGCAACAATAGGACAAGCTGCTCCCCAATAGGAACAAAGTGAGAAAAAAGACTCCATGGGAGAGAGCAGCTTTAGCTCGGAGGCATTTTGGGAGGGACACATTTCACTGAAGGTGTTTAGAAAACACTAACGAAAGTTCAGGAAAGAGTATAAGAAAGCAAAGGATAAAATGTTATTAAATGTAGGGGGGCTATTGTTACCTTTGTCCAGTGCACTGTGATTGGCACACTTGGGGGTCTTACAGTATGGGGTCAAGGATAATGGGAAAAAGCGTCAGGAAGACATAATGTCATGAAAAACAAGGAAAAATCACTCAAATGTACAGGAAATCTTTTTCCATTCAGCCACACAGCATCGGAGCTTAGAACCATCAAGGCAAATCTTTGGTAGGTCCAAACAGCATGGTCTATGGAGTAGTCTCTGCTCCTGCCAACATGCTGAAATGAACTTACTGTGTTAGCGGCAGGCTAAATACTAAATCTTTATGGGAGTGGGGGCTTGAAGCAACAAAATCAATCAGTTTTTTGTGGATTATCCTTTTCAATAAACACGTTCTCTGGTTCAGTTACAAGAACCACTGGCGCCCAATTATGTACACTGCACCTATTTACAGTTGTACTATACCTTGCCTCCACACTGTTGCGAGGGCTTACACCCTGAGAATTAAGGTCTCATCTGGAGCAAAGTATTAAGGTAAAGCTTATAGTTAGAGAATGGTGCCAGTCGATATACTATAGCGTTACATACGTTTATGTAAAATAGCTAAACCCTAAAAATGTAGGTGGCTAGAAATGCCATATTTAATACTGAATTAACTCTACCAGCCCAAAGGTTCAGCATCTCACTATACAGAACAATGTGTGTCCATGCGTACAGATAAATATTGCGCTATTGCCGCTACAGAAGAACCCACAATTGTTTGCTGAGATCTTAATAAAGCATCACAAATACTGGACATTGCTGAGCAGAGTGAGCTCCATTAGGTTTTGTCTGCATCTCTATAACAGGAATGATTCAGGACTTCAAAGCTGGCACTGTAGCTCCCCATCTTGGATTTTAAGTGTCAGTGGCTCTGCACATGCTCAGTGAGCTAAGCTTAGGGGTTGTCACAAATCATTAAGAAAAAATGTATTTTAAAAATTGATGGTATATGTCTGATTATTAAAATTAGGAGACAATAGGAGCCTGCTCTCACGGGCAGAACTACTGTACCTGAGACCCTCTTGGGGCCGATGTGAAGGAGCGATGAAAACTGCGTCTGGATGGGGGGCGCAGCTGCTCTGCCTGCACCCAGGCCCCGGTGATTCTGTTAACTGCCTGCTCTTGAGAGCTTAAAATGATTACAAATTATTACACGTGCAACAATTGTTTTAACTCCAAATGCATTAAAGTCAAAAGTTAAGTCAAAGGGCAATTTTCTTGTGGCAACTTTTTTGTCTCAGCAACTTTTTTGTCCATTAGGCTGGTGGCACGCAGGGAGATTAGTCGTCAAGTGATAAATCTTAACTGCGGTCGGCTAATCTCTCCGAAATGCTTTCCCACCTTAAAGAATGTGGATCACCAGTGGGATGGCATTCGCATTGCTTCATTTTCGGAAGTCGCTCAAAGTTTCCTCACAAGGATCATTGGCGTTTTTTCTTATGGCGACTATTTTGACTTTTTTTGGGGCAGATTTTTGCTGCAGGTTTGAGGAAAAATTCTCAGACGGTAAAATTTCACAGCGAATCCATGCCTGGTGAAAAAATTCGCTCATCACTAATCGTGTCAAATCCAAGAACTAGAAGTGAAACAATTCACATTTTTAGCGATTCCTGTCAGTAGAGAAAATATAAATAATCTTGGCAAAAAACATCTCTATACAGTTGATCAAAAATCAATAAAGTTCCAGTTTTATACAATTGTACTTGCTGGTCTTGTCAAATTAACTTTTGGAACTTCATAATGATGAGCGAATCTGTCCCACTGAGAAAAAAATCACAAAATGCTGAAAAGTTTGTGAAATCCATTGAAGTCAATGGGTGTCAAAAATGTTTAAGCGCAACAAATTATTACACGTACGAATGCATTAAAGTCAAAGGGCATTTTTCATGTGGTGACTTTTTTTTGTCTCTGTGACATTCTATTTGTGAAATGCATTAAAGTCAATGGGTGTGAAAATTTTTTTACGTGCAACAAATTATTACACCTACGAATGCATTAAAGTCGATGGGCGTTTTTCTTATGGCGACTTTTTTGTCTCAGCAACTTTTTTGTCCAAAAGCATTAGGCTGGTGGCACACGGGGAGATTAGTCTTCAAGCTGCGGTCGGCTAATCTCCCCAAAATGCCTTCCAACTGCCAAGAATGTGAATCGCCAGTGAGATGGCATTCGCTTCATTTTCTGAAGTTGCCCAAAGTTTCCTTGCAAGGATCATGGGAGTTTTTTCTTATGGCCAGGGCCGGCCTTAGGCCTATTGGACCAATTGGGCCCAATAGGGCCCCGCACCTCTGGGGGCCCCGCACCACA
The DNA here is from genome assembly GCF_017654675.1 of Xenopus laevis. Classification (NCBI taxonomy): domain Eukaryota; kingdom Metazoa; phylum Chordata; class Amphibia; order Anura; family Pipidae; genus Xenopus; species Xenopus laevis. The sequence continues at coordinate 190,412,003 of NC_054372.1, forward strand.
GGGCAGCACAGATAATATTTCCCTCAGCACATGATGCTGCCTGGCCTGCCCCCAACTTTGAGAGTCCAGCCCATCCCCAAATCCATAGGTCCAGCCCACCCCCAACTCTGATAAGCCAGCCTATCCCCCAACTCCATAGGTCTAGCCTGCCCCCAACTCTCATAGGCCCAGCTTTCCTCCAACCTTGATAGGCCCTGCCTGCCCCCAATCCAACCAAGCCTGCTCCCAAGCTGAATCGGCCCAGCCTGCCCCAAACTAATTGGCCCAGTCCACTCTCCTATTTCCTCACTCTCTCTCTTACCCTGTGTGCCCCTATTATGTGCCCCTATTTCATCCCTCTCACTCTCTTACCTTGTCTGCCCCTTTCCTTTCTATTTTGTGCCTGTATGCCCTTATCTTCCTAAACACTATGTCTAGGGGCCCTGCCAACATGGTCCCAATCGGGCCCTACATTTGATAGGACCAGCCCTGCTTATGGCGACTTTTCTGTCTCTGCGTCAATTTTTCTTGGTGATTTTTTTGTTGCGGCAAAATGTTTTGCTGCAGTTTTGAGAAAAAATTCACAGACGCTAGAATTTTACAGCGAATCCATGCCTGGTGAAAAAATTCGCTCATCACTAATCGTGTCAAATCCAAGAACTAGAAGTGGAACAATTCACATTTTTAGCGATTCCTGTCGGTAGAGAAAATACAAATAATCTTGGCAAAAAAACATCTCTAGACAGTCAAACAATAATCAATAAAGTTCATATCCAGACTGGACCCGATATTGGCTGAACAAATTAAAAAGCGCAAGAATCAATATCTGACATCTGTGAAATGTATTAAAAAAAAAAGAGTCAGTGGCCTCTTCAGGCGCGCCTCGGCCTCATTCACCAACCGCTGCACAGACTGCTCCACATTGATCCTCAAAAGTTCTAAGAGTCAATCATTGCCTGATTCAATTGGGTCTCCCTTGGGAATGTGGAAAAGTTTTATGGATTTTAGGTAAGCGGAATAGGATTGGTATCATGGGAAAATCAGTAACAGGCAAATCATATTGTTTTATCAATAACATCACACAAGTGGGTATTTATTACAAACTGATCAATTTCCTTTTCAAATAAAGCAGTAGGATCCCGTTGTAGCGTTAAGAGATGGTCAAGGTTATTAAGCTGTCTGTATGCCTCGGCTGCAAAGTCAGATATAGTCAGTGTTTTCATAGTTAAGCCCATTGCAGATCCCTTCAATGAGACGTACACTTGGCTTAGAAAGCTGCTATCCATATAGAGTGGCTGCTCATATTCTGAGTGCAGTGTTGGACTGGAAACTTAAAGCCATGTGTTCACACAATTTAACTCAAACTTTGTTCTCACCATCTTCTATTCCCATCTTATTATAGCCCCATTTGGTGTTTACCATGGATTTACCTTGGACCTGTTTCAGGCAACAGTTTGGGTCAAAGATTTTTTACTTATTGTAGACTTTTGTGTAAGTGGTGGAGAAACCTGGACAGTGTATTGACAAGGTGCAAAAGCCCATGGACATAAGGGACCCCTGGAATCTTTGCCTTGAGAAGGTCACACTGCAAAGGAGTCTCCTACTATTTTGTGCTGACACATACAACTGATTTGCACCTAATGAAACAAGGCCCACTAGTGATGGGCAAATAAATTCGCCAGGTACAAATTCACAGCGCATTTCCGCGTTTCGCCGCTCCACTGAAAATTTGCCAGTGTCAAAAAAATTTGGACTCACGTCGGAATAATCGCTCACCCATTGACTTTAATGTGAGCATCAAGTTTTCGCAAATTTTTCTTCATTTTGCGAATTTTGTAGGAAATTCCAAATTTTTCCGGCGAAGCGAAATGGGACAAATTCGCCCATCACTACCCAGCGCCTTTACTGTTTGCCATGAAATGATTCCATTTGCTTAACAATATAAATATAACTCCTGAACCTTCATTGGCTGCTTTAAAACTACTCATTCCCCAGTGATGTGCTATTTCCATGAATGGAACCTGGCAAAGTGGAACCCCCATAACTGGTGCTCTGATTCTACATCGACAGTTAATGGAATATGGAACATGGTATAAACTACTTGGTACGGGTCATACCAATTTAAGCTGGCCATACACCTAAGATCTGCCAAGTCCGCAGAATAACTGTATCTTTCCCTGATATGCCCACATTGAGCCTGGTGATATTGGAGCAATCAGATCACAATGCTGGGAATGTAGGTTGTCAGGACGAGGGCCATATCTGTAAGACAACACAGTCCTCCCCCAGATGGGACTTTTAAAATATTTTTTAATATTTTCAGCAAGATATTAGTTCGGCAGACCTCTTGGTGGCCCCATAAATGGACCAATAAACTGCCGGCTCAGTCAGCAGCTTTTATCAGCCCTGTATACCCTTCATTCTATATTAATGTGTCACATGGTACAACTGGACCAATGAAGGCTATTTAGATATGTGGAAGGTCTCGTAAACACAAGATACTAAACATTTTTTATTTAACAAATATCCTAAATATTGAAATCAATGTGATGTTATAACAAGGAGTAGAGTTGGCATAGTAAAGCTAGTAGTGCATGCCCCTAACCAACTAACAATATATTGGTATCCCCAGAGGCCCAGTGTCTGGTAACATCTGTAACCTCTTGCCATTTTGCAACTTGCCATGTATTGTTATGTATCCCTTGAATCCCTTGATGTTTATTAGCAAAGCAATACAAATACTTAAACCTTGTTCAGCTGCAGCTACAAAAAAAGAGCTTGTTATTTCATGCCTTGGAATGATTTATACTGGAGAAATAATTTGGAAAAACAATGTATTGCAGTGCAGGTCAAAGGCAAAAGGAAAGACAAGACCATTAGCCATCTAGCGCTATTATAATTAGAGTTTGGAAACAGGAGAATTTGTAGGGTAGGGCTGGGGTTGGTCAGGGGAACCCACAGTATTAGAGGGGACTCTTTTAGGGATGTAGAGGTTCAACAAAAGCTGAAGGTACCAAAGGCTTAATATCTCTGATTTATTTACCCTCTTTGCAAATAAGAGGAGCTCATCCTTCCAGTATCACCAGGGACCCCACTGCTGAAATAAAGTCAACGTTTATGTTAAATTTGGTATTCATTGACCAGATCGTTAGTGTTCTCCCCATTTCCTACCACGTTCATGTGTTATGCAAATGTGATAGGTAACCCCCAATGAGGCAGGAACTGATGTCATGTGAATTACAAGCCAAAATGCAGTGCAGGTGTCTCAACACTATATCCGTTGGATAATCAATAATTACTAGAAATGGCATTATCATTTGTCACCAATTGTTATGGGATATGGGTGATTAAAGGCCAAGTAACGGCAGAAAATTAAAACGTTTTTAATGCATTAACATTTCGGGTGTTATAAATTAAGCTTTCTAGTTGGGCTTTTAAAGGGGAATTTATTAAAGTCAGATGAAACGAGTACGCCAACTCAGACCTGCAGAGAACTGCAGAGAACATGTAAAAGTCAATGGCAGATGTCCCATAAAAATTGGAAGATTTTCTTAGTTCTGCTGGGTGTCCAAAGAAAATTGCAGCTTTCGGGCAATTTTACGCAAAACCCATAGATTTCAAGCACGAAATCTGAAAAAATCATAGGATTCATATTTTTTTTATTAGAAAAATGTGTGAAATTGTAATGATAAATAGGGGGGAAATGTCCAAGCAGATTTGGTCTGAGTAGTTTTAATTTACTTAATTTAATTTAATTAGTCCCGAAGATATCCTGATCTGCGATGGGTTTCGTGCAGTAATACGAAGGTTCTTGGTTTTCAGGCAAAAATCCAGGAAAAATTGATATGATAATTTTCACGATATTTTAGAGTTTTTTCCCCACACAGGAAATTTTTGGAAAAATGTGTTGATAATTAAGGGGAAAAAAACCAATGTGGATTTGATTGGAGTAGCTTTCAGAAAACAATGAGATATTTTCAGATTTTGATAAATAACCCTGTTTAACTTCATTTTCAAATAGGCCTTGGTGTCAATGTGATCTTTGGAGTCCCTGATCTAGAATGCTTGTGGTTGCCCATCCCTGGGGTGGAATAATCCAAAAGAATTTGGGAATAAAATGGATCTTTAAAAATGGAAAAAGAGTAAATTTCTTATTTTTATTGATATACTGAGGACCTCTGGAGTCTTTCTAGAGTAAATTATTTGCTATATTCAAAGCGTTCCCTTAAGACATGTGAGTATATTTTTGTTTTTTAAGGGGAAAATACATTTTAGGAAAAGTAATATCTAAGCAAGAAATAACAGTTTAAAGTGGCATTAAATATAAAACCTTGGTAGAACAATGATTAATACTTAGAATGAGCAACAAAACAAGCTTCTTTGTCATCAAACCAAGGAAAGCCTTTTGGTTTTTTTTTTCCATGCGCAGCTTTACCTCCCACCCCACGGATCATGACTGTTGAGACATAATTGAAAATCTATATAAAATACATAATGTGATTGTGCTGTACTGATGATGGCACAAATGAAGGAACCAGCAGAGTAGGGATGATATAGGAACAAAGCAAAGAGCCTCCGTTCCTCCACATGCGGCATCCGAGTGTATGAAGAGCGTTGCTCCTTTAAACTTGGCCTTTATGGACGGATTAGCCCATTTAGGAAGGTGTATCATTTAGGCATTTTAAGTGTTGGAAAAAAATAATGTTGAAGATTTGTTCATTAGATGATTTCATTTGGAGGTGGGAAGGAGGGCGGCCATACTCTTTTGTGTTCAGATAACTAACTGGAAGACTCAAGTGGTTTTTTTTTAATACAAATTCTCGGTATAAATCTCAAGCTGCCTGTTCACAGGTCCTGCTCTAAATAGATGTATCCGCTCCGCCTGCCCATGGCTTGTGCTCGACGCCTCGTTTACCTCTCAATAGCTCCGGATGTGCCAGTGATTAAACAGCCATTACCCATTCACTCACATTCCTTCTACAGTTTGGAGATAATTATTATGCTCATATATTTCTTTACAAATATTTGAAGGAAGCAAATGGCAGACAGCTGCGCTAAATGGTCCCTTACAAATTGTTTTGTTCGTGTCTTGCAATTGTATTTTTTTTTTTGTCTTTTTCCTCCGTCGTAGTTTTTTGTGAAGATCAGAACAATGTCAGCAGTTTTTTTTTTTTGTTCATGTCAATATTCAACTGTGATGTTTTATGCAGCTCCGTTTAGTAGGGGGGGGGAGGGTGAGCATTCAGTGCTAAATCTACAGGAAAAATGTGCAAGTTGTATATTGATTATAATTTGTTTAACCTGCCTTCTTTTCCATAAAAGAACGGACAAATTTGAACATTTTTTGATATTTTACATTGGCTATAAAAGTACAGATAGGGGCAAATTCCTCAAAAATCGACACAAGATTTGTGCAAAAAAAAAATGTAAAAACGTTATGGCAACTTCCTGCGAATGATTATTTGTTCCCTCGATTTTGCATTTACTTATGAAAAATCGTGGATGGGTTCATCATGTAAAGTCAAGGGAAATTTTTCATGTATTTTTATAAAAAAATGCGATTTTAAAAATTGTGCAAGATCACAACTTCTAGAAGAGAAATGTCTGTATTTTTTTTTGGTTTTCGGGTTGCACATTCATTTTGTTTTTTGAAAAGTTAAGTAAGGAAAAAAAATGTTTGTGCCTAATAAAAAATAGCGTAACTATAGACATATTCTGCCTTTCACAAATTGTTTCCTTGATTTTCTACATACAGGTAGAGGATCAATTATCTGTAAACGCGTTATCTAGAAAGCTCGAATTAAGGGATTGCCACCCCCCATAGCAGCGCCGGGCCAAGCCAACTGGGCACCCGAGGCAACCTGGCCGCCCCCCCCGGGCTCCCACACTAGCGGTCATTCACACTCTATCCCCAGGTCGACTTTTCGCTCTGACGAACGACCGTTACTCCGCAAATTCACTAAAGTGCGGATTTTACTGAACGTTACCTCTTTCACCAGAGTTGACTTCACCACCTCAGACCAAGTAAAGTGCTAAAAATAAGCCACATCTTCCTCAATCTTCTGTCACTTACATCATATCCTGTGAGCCGAAAATGTATTAAAGTTCCAATAACCCTGGCAACTTTTCCTTTTTTTTAGCGGAATTGCCTGCAAAAGTCCTAACTTAGACTTTTTTGGGTAAACAGTTTTCTCCAGACATTTCATAACATAAGAAACATTCATTTTACAGTGGGCTCATGTGTAGGGTTTTATATTAACTCTCTTGTCTTTATTAAGGTTCCTTGGACTTGTGTAATAAAAAGTGGTAACTTCAAGCATTTGCACCAACATTTATAATAAAGACGTCCCGACAACTTTAAATTACCCACCGTATGCAAATTGACCTAAGCACCAGATCACTAGCGAGTTTTCGCTAGGCACAAATGAACGCTCTTTTTTTGCCTGGTCATGTGCTTTCAGAAAGAGCCAGCAGTTTAGGATGGAACTGCTTTCAAGCAGGCGGTTGTTTCTCCTACTCAATGTAACTGAATGTGCAGATTGGACGGCCGCCACGCCACCGCACTCCTTCTTCCTCCCGGTGCCATTAGTGTTCTTAGGGCGCGCGCGGCGAGCCTTCGCTTCTCTTAAAGGCGCGATGGCGTGATTGCGCCAGTGCGATTTGACGCAAAAACGCACGTTCTTGGGCGTGAAATTCTTCCCCTGTAAAAGGCCCATTCTGACTGCTGACAGATGCCCATGATGGAACTTGGTTTCTAGTGGTTTCCTGAGCCTTGTGCATCTGATCCTGTATCTGTTTATCCTGTTTATCCGGTTTTGACTCCTGCCTGTATACTGACTACTCTGCATTCTGTATCCTGACCATTGCCTGCCTATGACAACTCTTCCAGCTTAACCCCTTGATTGACAACCCAGTTTGACCCTTGCCTGCTTGACAATTCTGATATCCGCCTGCCTCGACCCAGCCTGTCTGACCATCCTTCTGCCTAATCCTTTTGTACCGTGACCTTTGGCCCAAAAGACTCTGCTAACAGCCGTGCCCGTTCGCCAGCCAGAACATCTCGCCTTGTACCCCTTGTTAAGTCCAGGTGGCACCCAAATAAGCTGAGGGCTCCTCCCGAAGCCCAGCGGTGGTCACACTACTGGTGAAGCCGAGCCGAGCCCAGGGTGCTTGGCACGTTTTCTGGTATTGGGTGCCGGTCGTGACAGTGTCTCAATGGGACCTGGATTTTACTATTGAGCGCTGCTCTTAGATCTACCAGGCAGCTGGTATCTTGTGTTAGGGAGCTGCTATCTGGCATCTTCGATATAAAATGCTCACACTGCCGAAGTAACAATAGCGAAAAGTTGCCAGCATTTGACGCCCAGGACAAACCTTCGCATTTTAGCGAATTAGCGTATTCGTAGTGCACTTGCGTCTGGCGAAGTGGTGCGAGGGGTGCGAAGCTGACGTTGATGAAAAGTCGCCTGTTAGTGAATCTGCCCCTTAGTTTCAAGGCACCCTTTGGTCACTCAACATCAAGGTCTCAAAGAGCTCATGACAAACACTAACAATGGAAAAAAGATTGAATTCCAGATGGAACTGTCGAGGCAACTTTTGCTTCAGGGTGACCTCTCCAAAGAGCCGTCCATTATGAGTTCTACTGCATATTTGAAGCTACTGAAGAACTATCGACACCTACATATTCCTCATTCCTATCTCAGCAGCAGTCGTGCTGTGTGTCCAGCAGATGACTATGATTTTACTATTGATTGGTCACAGAACATGAGGATTGTTGTAGGCAAACACAAGCAATCTTCCGCTCTCCAGCTGCTGTAGAGTTAGTCCGTTGAGCTTCCAGCTGGTTTAACTTCTGGGAGTTGGAGTTCTGGAACATCTGCAGAGCAAGGCAAGTTACACCTCCAATTTATTTAAGTAATAAAGTGATGACTAAAGTTCGTCAGGCAGGAGCAGCTGCTAACAATCAATAATAAAAACTCACGGATATTATGCAGCTTTTTGAAGTGCCGCTGGTAGTCTCACGGGCACTGCAATATTTATTTACAAGTCTTTGTTGTTTCTGAAAATAATAATGTGTATGTACATCCATAAACAATCTAGCAGCAATTTTTATTCATTTTTTGCCCCTTCGGAGATGTGGAACAACCAGTCTAGTGGATGCCTAGAGGTGCAGGAAGGGTAACATGACTGGAGAACCATCTCCTGAGCTTTCCAATCCTCGGTGAATCAGGAGAATGATTTCAATGGACAGTATATCGGAGTCCAGAACACAATGGTTAGTTGTCCAACAATGGCCAAGTCAAAGCTCTGATTTTAGAACAATTAAAAACCCACAGCAATGTTTAAAAAAACAAGTGCTACTACTAGAATGAGCTGGGATACTGTCCTGGGAAAACATGTTTTTTAGAAATGTATCAGTAAATAGTGCTGCTCCAGCAGAATTCTGCACTGAAATCTGTTTTTCAGAAGAGCAAATGAATATTTAATTTTGAAATCTGACATGGGGCTAGACATATTGTCAGTTTCCTAGGTGCCCCCAATCATGTGACTTGTGCTTTGATAAACTTCAGTCACTCTTTACTGCTGTACTGCAAGTTGGAGTGATATCACCCCCTCCCTTTCCCCCCCAGCAGCCTAACAACAGAACAATGGGACGGTAACCAGATAACAGCTCCCTAACACAAGATAACAGCTGCCTGGTAGATCTAAGAACAACACTCAATAGTAAAATCCAGGTCCCATTGAGACACACTCAGTTACATTGAGTAGGAGAAACAACAGCCTGCCAGAAAGCAGTTCCACCCTAAAGTGCTGGCTCTTTCTGAAAGCACATGACCAGGCAAAATTACCTGAGATGGCGCCAACACTCCAATATTAAAAACTAAAAAAAAATACACTTCTTGGGTTAGGAATACAATTTTACATGGTAGAGTGAATTATTTGACAAAATCCCTTTAATCATTATTCTACTAATCCAAACAACCTCCAACTCTCCCCATCCAGAATATCCATACTCAGAAATAAGAAAACACCTTAAGGTTAGTGATGGGCGAATTTCTCCTGTTTCGCCGGAAAATTTGCAAATTTCCCATGAAAATCTAATTTTGACACCGGCGTCAAAGTCAATGGATGTCCGAATAGTGTTGACGCGCAACGGTTATGATGCAAGTGACTTTTCCGTCGCACGTCCACATTTTCGCAGGAGTTCCACAAATTCATTCGCCGACAGCAAAACTTGGAAATTTGCTGTGAATTTGCGCCGGGCGAATTTATTCGCCCATCACTTCTTAAGGTTCCTTAACCATGGAAATCCCTGGTTACTTATAATATCTCTATATTTTATTCTGTTAAGAAGACATAAAATTGCAAAACTACATATATTACTGCAGAGTATTTTCTGCAATTTGCTTGATTGACTTAGACCAGAATCACATCCAGCAGTGTCTTATGAGTGGACAAAAGTTGCTTTATGTTAAGCATTTGGGGCAACTGTTACGAGACATTATCTGGTACAAATCTAGTAGCAATGAGTTGAATCCAATCTTCTGCTGAAATTTTATCTATAAGCTTAAGAAACAGACATCAATTAGGGGAGGGGGTTTGTTTATACAGAGATCATTATCTCTCTTAAAACAGACTCTCCAGATTTCATGGCAAGGGAAGGGCATGTTTAGGGGGAAAAACAATGAACCAGTAATCTATAATGAAAATATATATTTTTTTAAATAAAAAACATCAAAAATTATGACAAAGCATAAAACATTTGAGTTTCAAAATTTGAATATTAAAAAGTCCCTGGATTATGCTACTGTTTATGTTAATCCTTTCAGGCATAGAAATATATGATATGGATAGGTTTCAGCATGATTGTGTATAAATATAACATGGGCAGTAAAGGGGGTTATTTACTAAACTTGGGGCTTTTTGGAACAAAACTCGAATTTGTAGTTTTTTTTGTTTTAAATTTGAATTTCACGGGATTTAATGCTGCAGAATGTCAGAATCTAAAAAAATCACCATCTCAGATCTGCCGAGGTTGTATATAGGTCAATGGGGGAGGTCCATATCCTATTTGGAAGTTTCTGTGGTCTGTGCTGGAATAAGCTCGAAAATGCGACATGTGCATTTCAGACAAAATGATGATGCAGGAAAAAACTCTGATTAAATTGTGCTTTTTTAAATAATAAATAAGGTCAAATCAAGTAGTCTAGTTTGGACAGACTTTTTTTAATTAAAAAATCAGTAAAATTCCAATGTTGATAAATAATCCCTCTAAGAGTCAATATTATGAGGCATATGTTATGCCTTATCTCATAGTTCCTTGTTGCTCAAGAAGACAAAGCCTCTATACAAACAATGGCAGTCATTTTTGAAATTCCTGTGGCTTCTTGCTTTTATGACCTTTGATATCAGTATGTATCGACACTCTCTCTAAACCATTATGTAGATCCCTCTTAAGGTTTCAGACTTTATAAATGAGTCTTTTGCTCTTCAGTTTGGTTTGTCTTTCCCTTGTCAACATTGTCTCCTAGTTAGAGGTTAGAAACTGTTTCCCCTCTGGCTGCTTGGGTATTGATTTTGTAACGCTCAACTCTGTCAATTGAAGGGGGTTAAAGGTGAAGGTTCAGCAAGTACAGAAAAGATACACCACTCTCAATGCTCTTTTCATTATATTTATCAGCTGCTGGAAGTATGTAATATGGATAAACCAATGTGGTTACAACATCACCTCATTCATACTAAAAAGATGCACTGTTAGTAGCTACAAGTTCTGAATATCCTTATAACTATTGCAGGGACTACTGATTACTCTGAGAATTCTGTGTTGAATTGTTTTAACACAAATTTAGGGTATGGTTATTTCAATTGAAATTTGGGCTTTAACCTCCTGGGTAATACAATAATCCATGTAGTTCTTATAGAGGAACAATTCTTAATAAAACGTACCTTATATCGTCCTACTGGATACTGTAATATAGTTTTTGCTGTTACATTTCCAGTTTTCACAATTTACCGTATATACTCGAGTATAAGCCGAGTTTTTCAGCCTCCAAAATATGCTGAAAAACTCTACCTTGGCTTATACTCGGGTCAAGCACAAAAACGATCGCCGGCGTCAAAGAATAGTCGCCGGCGCCTAAGAATAGTCGCTGACGTCCAAGAATAGTCGCCGGCGTCCAAGAATAGTCTCCAAGAATATTCGCCGGCGTCTCATCCTAGGCCTATACTCGAGTCAATAAGCTTTCCCAGTTTTTGGAGGTAAAATTAGGCACCTCGGCTTATACTCGGGACGGCTTATACTCGAGTATATACGGTAATATTTATCTGTGTCCATTGGCACAGTCTGGTTGCAGACAGGACTCCCAAATCTTTGCCTCCAAAAAGTATCTACACTACTTTTAAATTTAAAAAAATTAGGAACCCTATTTATTAGATGTATTAAATCGATTTTACAGATGTTGGGAATGCCTGGTATTAATGATAAATCAGTAATAAAAACTTTTAGCAGATAAATGTTTAGTTGAATTTGCTAGATGATGAAATAGTTATTTGCATGTCTCCACCTATAGTTTGTCTGACATGACCTATCCTTCATAAAGCCATGCTGATTGTTGCTCATAATGCCATTTGCCAGGACAGAATTTTGAATGTGATCTCTTAACAAGTCTTTAAATAATTTGCCCACCACAGATGTCAAATTTACTGGTCTATAATTACCAGGCTGAGATCGTACAGTAATCTCTTTTTAAATATAGGGATTACATCATCTTTCCTCCAATCCATAGGTACCATACCAGATGAAAAAGAATCTGAGAAAATAGAGCCCTGTCTAAAACAGAACTTGGCTTTCTTAGTACCAGAGGGTGTATTCCATCTGGCCCTGGCTCCTTATTTACATTAATTGAGTAAAGCTTTATAAAAAATATCAGCCCCTGAGGGCTGAGCCAACAGTGCAGCTATGATGTAGGTCTGGAAACTCTGACTCCTCTATCGTATACACTAGCGATGAGCAAATTTTTTCACTGAGTTTCACTGTGGAAATGACACCCATCCAATGGGAGAAAAAAAAATTTATTTGTCAAAAATAAATTGCCAAAGCGAAACGGCTCAAATTCGCTCATTCCCTAATATACACTGAAGAAAAGAACTGATTTAGCACATTTGCCTTTTCTGTACCAACCATATTGGTACCATATTTAAAGGAGCAACACTTTCAACCCACATTTTTTTACTAAAATTATTTGGGGGGTTAGTCTTAGCCTCTGCCACAATACACTCCTCATTTTCTATCTTCGCCTTCTGGATTGCTTTTTTACAACATTTATTATGGTGTTTATATTCATTTAATCCAGCTTCTGTCCCCATAGACTTGTAGTTTTTAAATGCCTTTCTCCTCTTTCCTATTAACATATTTACTTCAATATTAAGTCACATAGGGTGATTCTTAGAGCTTCTACATTTACTTATTAAGGGAATAAATTGAGGACAGCAACAATTTGATATAATTTTAAATGACAACCATTCAGGGTCACACTGGAGCATTGGGGGCCCACCGGGGCTGTGACAGCACGGGCCCTCCTGGCAGTCACTGGGGGCCCTCTTCTGACTTCTAAACATCCCTCATGCAGCCCTTGCCATTGCGCATGCAATAACATTGGCGCTCCACATGCATGCATGTAAACGCCGGTGTGCCGAACATTGCGGCACATCTTGTGGGCAGTTCAGGGGAGTGGGTCCGACCTTGCAACCATTGCTGTTCTGTGTATTTAGCAGAAAACATAATGCCCCAATCTATGCTCTGAAAGGCAGCCCTTAAGGAGCTTAAATAAGTTTTTCTGAAATTCAGGGTTTTTGTTGCTCCAGTGTATATTTGTTTTTTGTATCAAACACGGAGGGGCCAATTCACTAAGCTCGAGTGAAGGATTCGAAGTTAAAAAACTTTGAATTTCGAAGTGTTTTATGGGCTACGTCGACCTTCGAATCGAAGGATTCGAACTAAAAATCGTTCGACTATTCGATAGTCGAAGTACTGTCTCTTTAAGAAAAAACTTGCCTAAGTTTTTTTGGTCGAAGGATAATCCTTCGATCGTTGGATTAAAATCCTTTGAATCGTTCGATTCGAAGGATTTAATCGTTCGATCGAACTATTTGCGCTAAAATCCTTCGACTTCGATATTCGAAGGATTTTAATTCCCAGTCGAATATCGAGAGTTAATTAACCCTCGGTGAATTCGCCCCTAAATGATATAACATTATAGTCACTATTACCCAAGGGTTCAATTACTTGCACACTTGCTAAGACTTCAGCCCCCTCATTGTCTGTCTGTCCCTCCGAAACAATGCGACTCATTCAGCCATGTTTCGGCCACACCAATCACATTTTCCATCCAGCACCAGCCACTGTAGAAACCACCTGACCAGAATAACAGAGCCATGCAGTGAGAAGGAGCTACTTCTCACTGCTTTATTGTCAGGTATAGTGATGGGCGGATTTGTCCCGTTTCGCTATGGCGCGAAATTCACATAACGGAGGAACAATTTGTGAAACGTGAATTTTGACGCTGGCTTCAATTCGTGGGCGTCAGAATTGACACCGGCGACAATTTCGACGCTGGTGACATTTGAGATGCATCAAAGTCAATGGACGTTTATTTAATTTATTATATTAGTCAGAATTGTCGTCTGCGTCAAACAACTTTGAATTTTTGCTGCAATTTCGCCGCAAATTCGGTCCTGCCGAATAAATTCGCCCATCACTAGTCATGTAGAACAGGAAAAAAAAAAAAAAAGACACCAGAAAATGGTCCTATGCGTTCCTTTTATTTCACACAGATATGTACACAAAGATTGAGTTGAATGAATGTATTAAGACATTTTATCATTTACACAATCACATCGATCCAATACTTCTGAACTGGTATTACATTTTGTCATGTTATCTGCCAACATAGAAGCCACATAAGTATCCACAGTTACGATACCAAATACAGCCGGAAATCACTCACACAATATAATTACACCATAATAAGAGCTTATACGCTATTACATTTAAAATTTATTTTTAAAGTACACACGTATAGAGACAGGTTTCCCTTTAGTTCGGTGGAAACTTTTAAAGTACATTTCACTTTCACTTTGGTTTTCATGGTTGCCTACTGCAACTTTAAGGGGAAGACTTATTTACATTCGAGATTACGTTTTTACTAAAATTCATGTATTTCATGGCAAAACCATGTGTTTGCAATTAACTGGCGAGTTTCAGTAGAAGTCAACGGGGGGTGTATTTTAAAAGTTCAAGCTACTTTGAAATTCAAAAGCAGAACATTAAGGAGTAGAATGAGTAGAGTAAATTTAGTGTGATCTCATTTTGTTTTTTTTACATGATTTTAAGAGATCAGGTTTTCCAGATTCAAGTTTGATCGATCAAGCTAACCATCATTCAGTTTTGGAAATTATGTGAAAATATTTATATTTTAATAAATCTGCCTAAAGACGATGTTTTCATATAGAAGTGTTTTCATGTTTTCTTCTTTAAATGAATGTAAATTTTAAAAATTCTAATGCTCGATTGGATGAAAGGTGGATTCTAGGCTTGTCCATTTCAATTAATTTCCTTGCTATGAGAAAGAGCCCAGAACAAGGGGGTTATTTATCAAAGGTCAAATTTATGTGAATTTTTTTGTTACGCTACTAAATTCGAACGTACTCACAACTCAAATCGGAGGTAATTTATGAAGAATCTCGAACGACTAATATTCGTTAAAATAGTCCGGACCTAAAAATTTGAATCAAATTCAAATCGATTCTTCCTCTGAAAGAAAACCTTGAATGTCAGGAAGGCAATTAACATCTTCAAATGGTTCCACGGACCTCTGCCATTGACTTGTACATGAACTCGCAGGTTTTAGGTTGCGAATATTCAAATTGGAATGGTTTCCATGGTCGACGTGTGAAAAATCTCACACTCAAATTTACATTCTAGTTGGTGCTTTTAAATTAGAATTTGTGAGCTTTGACGAAAAAAAATGTGAAAATTTGAATTTACCATTCGAACCTTAAAAAATCTGCCCTCAAATGTTCCCATAAACTCTTGCCATTTTCACAGTGACTGGCTCCACCATAGTCGATGACTCTCAGCCAATCACTCACCTGATATATTTGCCCGGTCAATTAAAACCTCACAAAGTACAAGTGAGAACTTCTCAGAGCCACAGTGGGATTTTACAGCACCCATTGTACAGTTGGTGAAGTCCTTGGTCACCACAAACCAACAAAATGGCTTCGAATACTGCTACATGCAGAACCGCTAGTGAGCACCTACATAAACTACTGCCTGAATCTAAACCTTGAGGCTGGGGAAAACAAATGATTAAGAAAGCCCCTTTCCAAAACTACTATCTATATATACATACGCTTACATATAAATAAATGATGGTATTACTTCTCTATAAATCTTATGGGCAGGATAGAAGATTCAATATAAACAGCTGCTTCTTCCCAAGACCTCATGCCCAACTGCCTTCCTAACTAGATGGTGAAATAAATTGTCTGTGGAATATTCCACTATTGAGCGGACGAATGAAACAGAATACATTTGCAAGCAGATGGATATGTTTGTCTCAGAATTCCCTGTTGCACTCCGTCACAATCCGATTTAGTACATGGAAAACCTAAAAGTGATACACCAAGTTCTGTTCTACTTGGTTAGCTTTTAATCGAACAATGTCCACATTCATCATAGATGCACATTCACCTTAACTGCACCTCCACACGTAACAAATAATCCTGAATAGCCCTGAAAGCTTTACAGCCTTATCTCTAAAGAACTTTTGGATTCAGTAAAATGCTTAAACTACAAAGGAGTCAGAGAAAGGAAAATCTAAACTGATAAACTTACAGTAGATGGAAGAATGTTTGTTCAGATAGTTCAAAATGATATGCTCTCTTTAAACAGAGCAGGATCATTGATCAAGGGGAACATAACGAATATGCGCACCAAAACTCCTCTTTGAGGCTCCCCAACAATTCTCCACTCTATGCATCAATGTTCACCTGGTGTGTATCTTTTGCCAAATGAGCCAAAGGGCTACAAGGAATCTGTAGTTTCTCTAGGTCAAGGATTTCCGTTATTGTAAATGCAAAATATGCCCTAACTCTTCTTGAATAAGAGGCTGAGCTCCATTTATGTCCCCCTGAGGGCAGCCATAAAGTATGGGAACCAATAAATGTTATGCTATTCAAAGGAAGAAAAGAGAAAACATGCACAGTTCATAGTCTGTGCCAACATGTAGAGTTACGACACATGCAAGGTCCAAAACTAGCTCCTGTTTTGGTAACCTTCAGAAGCTTTCAAACAGAAGACCTGCTGTCAGTACTCATACTGGAACAAAGTTTATACTTTACTGTGGGCTTGTAAACACTTAGTAAGGTCCAGCGCAGTGGGGAAAATGCATATTTGCTTTCCAAGAAACCCAACTTGAAGATCATTTATGGCAAGCTTTGAGGGGGAACGCTTATTAGCTTTCATATATATTCTTTGAATGATGGCTGAAAATCAAAACATTTATATATTTGTAATCTTATTATTGGGGGATCATGAGTAAATGCTGGACCTCAAAGCGAGCATAGAACTGAAGTCATAAAACCATAATCACAGTGTTACATTCCTCAGCAGTATCCAGTTATGAATGGCTTATTTTTTCCCACCTTGAACCACTTGTTAGGCAAGAAAATAAAACTAAAAGTAAAGGTGGCCATAGACGCACAGATAATATCGTACAAAACGAATTTTCGTACGATATTCGGTGCGTGTATGGTGGGAAAAGAGCCGACCGATATCTGCAGAAGACTTGGATATCAGTCGGCTCGTCAATCGGGCTGGATGAAACATTTTGATCGGGGAAGGCACCCAAACATCGGCCATTGTTAGTGCTGAATCATCAGATACAGGTAGAATTCTATTGTTTCTATATGTATATCTGACAATTCAGCTCTACACGTGTGTATTGAAATGAACAATCTTTCTTGGAAGATCTTTTCCAAGAAATATCGGCAATTGCTATGTTTATGACCACCTGGTATTTGAAGTCTCAATCCAACTGTGCAGTCTTGTAAAGGCAGGTTGTTGAGGAGCATGGGGTGGTCTGCTCAAGCAATATCTGGCTGTATATTTGGTAGATATCTATCGGGCATATTTAAAAAACCCTTTAAGTTGAGAAGCACATGGAGGAGCCCAATGGGTTTACATAGGGTTTGCTGTATTATTTGATTTGAGCAGTAGTAGGGGGGGCCAAATTGGGCTGAGACCCCTTCATTGACCTGCATGAGCATACGTTGGGTGAAGTTAGGAGCTTGCAACAACAAGAGAAAACCTATCCTATAACTGATAGAGGCATTTTTTGGCTGTGAGGCCACAGTATTCACAATAAAGGGCAGCTTTAGGGTATTTTTATTATATTTATTTAAATTCTGCATAATTCAAGGTTTTGATAGCTAAATAGCTGTCCTAATTGTACTCAGGTACTTCTCTCTTCTTAAATAAATTCATAATGTGTGCAAACTGTAACAATAGATATTTTCACTTGTCCCCAGAAAAATCTGAACACAAACAGAAAATCCCTCCCAAAATAAAGATTCTCATAGATGGAATGTTTTGTGAGCCCTAATCCTACACACAAGATTCTGTGCAATTGGAATTATGTACACATTATATACAGCTGAAGAGGAAAGCCTTAGACCATTATTAGACATAACGTTTTTTTTTCAGTTGGAAACACTACAAAAAATTATCATTTTAAATATTACAGAGGACAAAACAAACAATATAAAGGACTCATTAAAGACAAATGGACAAACAAGACAAATGGTAACGGCCTCCTACGCGTTTCCTCGCACACAAACGCAATTTAGAAATGAACACAATGGTACCACTTCTAAAACAGTTTGGAAAAACCAACGAACACAAAATATAAAATAAAATGCACATCAAGTTTGAGTATCTTGCCTACTGAGATACTGTTATATAATTTGGAAAGGACTACGAGGGGTTAAAGTGCTGGACGACCAGACGTTAACTATTTACATGAATAGATATTGAGTCTCTGGTTCTACACAGGGTGCGATATATATCACAAGGTTTTCATGCACTCCTAACACAATAAGGATTCTTCTCCCTGATGACAGGTACAAACTCATGCTAAAAAGATGCTGGGAAATATAGTAGGAAAAGGCAGGCTTCTCTAGGCCTAAACCATGAATCTATGCTCCTTGCCATCGTGAGCCATAAGGATAACATTGCGGTTTGAAGTCCAGATGAGACGGGCCAGTTTTAGGGCATTGAGGGAGCCAGGAGAGGCAGGCTGGACAGGAGGAACCTGGTATGTTTTTATACATCGCAGTTGGGGTGCCGAGTTCAGCATTCCAATACTCCCAAGAAGAGATGTGTTCATCTGAAGACAAAAAAGGATGAAAAAACATTATACAATGTAAAATATGGTTTTCTATGGATAAGTACAGCTACAGTATGGAACAGATGATTAAACTTGGCTTGTTGCAAGCAAAAAAAGTACAAGAATAAAGTTATTATAAAGGGTTCTATAGACACAGAGTAGTTGAATGACTGTCATTCCCAGGTTGGCAGTTTGATGGCTTCTGCATTGCCTGCCTGGGGCAATGTTCAGATATCAGTTAGACCAGGGCTGTCCAACTGGGGGCCGGGGCTGACCCCCCACCTTGTGTGGCCCCCCACATGAAAGTCTGCCTGCAGTGTCTGCTTACTAGGTGTAAACTTTAAAAGGTATCAATACAGAGATTAACTAGCCCCTGCATTGTTTAAATCTTAAATTCAATCCCCTGTATTGATCACACATGTAATCCCCCCTGCATTGTTCACACCTGTGACACCTCTATTGTTCACACCCCTAAAGCCCTGAACAGTTCACACCTGAGAGCCAGACTGAAACTGCCCACATTGTTCACCTGTAACACTGTGAAGGGGCACTAGCATGTTGTCACTGTATGTAACACAGTATGCACTTTTCATCTTAAGAGTGGTCCTGATAGGCTTCCCTGACTCCTTCTCTGTTCTGTCTGCCCCATGCTCCCTGTCTGTGCCATACTCTGCCTGCCCTATATTTTGCCTGTGTGTGCCATACTCTGCCTGCCCTATGCTCCCTGTGTGTGTCATACTCTGTATGCCATATGTTCCTTGTGTGTGCCATACTCTGCTTGCCCTATGCTCCGTTTGTGCCATACTCTGCCTGCCCTATGCTCCCTGTGTGTGCCATACTCAGCCTGTGTGTGCTCTTCACTGCCCGTGGAACATAAGCCTGGTATTTGTTCTGGGGGTTTGTTAGCATTTGAAAATTATTGTTAGGGGCTCCTAATGAGTTTAATCATGTGCTGTGTTATTCACAGGGGAGGAGGAGGCATATGGATTTAAGGGGATGTCGTAATATGGCTTAACTTTTTTCACATATGATAAATGATATACATGCAGTGAGCACCAAACATTTGTTTTTTTGGTATGCTACCACAATTAATGTGGATATGGTCTTGAAGTAACATGGGTATGGTTTAAAGTGGGTGTGGTTTAAAAACAGGGAGTGGTCAACACTGGTTTCCGTTATTGGCCCTCCACTATGTAGGCCAGAAAAATTCTAGCCCTCGTTATCACAGAAGTTGGACAGCACTGAGTTAGACCAAGAAGAAAATCCTAGTGGGAAAGGACCACAGTGGACCATGGATGTGTTCTGTGGCTGCCCGGTTTGCTGGGACACCTTGTGTGTTCTGTTTTTTGGTCCATGATGAAAATGCTTGAGTGGAGAATTTGCTCATTTGACCAAAAAAAAAGGGAACTTTCTGTTTACAGTAGGGACAAATGGGCTCTGGGGAAGCTAATGAAGGGGATGCCAGGGAATGCAGGAAGACTGGGTCCCAAATGGTAGAAGAAAAAGAATCATCTACCCAAACTACAGCTCCACAGCATTTGTTATACTAAAGCTTTCAAGGCCAGTAGACAGCATTGTACAACTCGATTGGCCATGGAAGGCATTGGAAACCACCTTTATTCTAGAGGCTATGAGAGATATTATTCATTTCCATTGCATGTATTTTGGCCAGCTTCAAGCTACAATCTATTTTTTACCTACTACTACTCCTGCTGCTACACACACTGCCCATTTAGATTTTGTTTTTAGAAATGCAGTGTTTTATTGCAAAAGGGTTAGTAGCTCATAGCCCTCCATTATGAATATCTTTACTTAGTCAATCAGATCAATTTATACAACTTGAGTGAATTCAGTCTGTCAGCGGCTTAATGTCCTTGTAAAATATGTTTATCTTGCAGGAGAGAATGCTGGGACTGCAGGAGGCGGCTCATATATTGTGTGCTCGGTGCATGAACAGCAGCCAGGCTCAGGTGGGTTAAGATAAGTGCTGCTAATATTGTCTTCTGAATTCTGATCACTGAGGAGCATAGGCCATTACTGGGTCTCTTCCAACAAAGAGCTCAGAGGTGTCAGAGGGTGTAAATCACTGATTCAATAGCGCACAACATACAGGCACCACTGACATTTTCACAATTTAAATCATCTTGACTAATAGACCTTTTAAGATGACTAATGTTACTGATTCCATTACATTAGTAAAGAGATCTGCAACAAACTGGGACGGGAAAAGCACAGTCAGTGCAGGAGGGCAAATGTTTTCCAGAAATTGTACAGTGAAGTACAGTGATCCCCAACCAGTGGCTCGTGACCAACATGTTACTCTCCAACCCCTTGGATGTTGCTCCCAGTGGTCTCAAAGCAGGTGTCTTAGTATACGTTGACAATCCATATAGGGGCTACCAAATGGCCAATCTCAGCCCTTAATTGGCAGCCCAAGAACATTTTTCATGCTTGTGTTGCTCCCCAACTCCTTTTACTTCTGAATGTTGCTCATGGGTTCTAAAGGTTGGGGATCCCTGATCAAGTATAACCTGTTACTTTGTGATGTCACCAGAATCAGGCTGTGATGTCTGGGGTCCACAAGGGCTCTCTGTGTCCAATAGCGCCAAACGCATCAGGAAGGAATGGCTGACATGAGACAGGCAGGCAGAAGGAGAACACTGTTGTGGTATGTTTGATACAATGTTTTAAAAACGGTTATTTTCATGTGATATGCTGTGATTTTTTGCACTAATAAAAGCTTGAAGTGAGCTAACTGGAGCAATATTTATTAAGTGCTTTTTGCTACAGGACCGGTGGTAACTCATCACTTGATACTTTATACCCACATAATAATAAAAGTAATTTACCTCAAAGGTCCCTTGCGACATCATAGGTTCTCCACCTGACACCCCCCAACCTACTCCACCACCAGGAATACATTTTACCTCCTTAAAGGAGAAGGAAAGCTACCGAAGCAGTTTATTGCCAAAAGATTAGCTACAATAGTACAAGCTATAACACTACATTTATTCTGCAGAATGCTTTACCTTACCTGAGTAAACAGCTCTAGAAACTCTGTTTGTTTGGGATAGCAGCTGCCATCTTAGCGTGACATCACTTCCTGCCTGAGTCTCTCCCTGCTCACTCATAGCTCTGGGCTCAGATTACAGCAGGGAGGAGAGGAGGGAGAGAGAAACAAACTGAGCATGCTCAAGCCCTAGCCCTGGAGGTTTAAGCTGAAAACAGGAAGTCTGATACAGAAGCCCATGAGTACACAATAGAAGGAAAGAAATGTGGACTCAGAGCAGCATTACTTTGAGGGTTTACTGGTGTATTTATATAGACCTTTCTGATAAAGCTTACTTAATTTTAGCCTTTCCTTCCCCTTCAACTTGCAGTTGTAATCAGGCAAGAGGGGGCTGGGGAGGTTGCATTGGGAGTGACCCTGGGCTATGAAGTCTGGGACTACCAGTTTTTTTGCCATTGTTCTGCCAGCCCAGTACAACCCTGGATGTTACCATTTATAATGTGAGGCTAGCAACTCGACTTTCCCCCGTGACTCACTGAATTAATGGAAATAATGAACATCTACAGAGGCAGAGGTTACTCACTCCTCCTATTGCTTCATTTTCATATTCGTGTTTTGTCTTGTGTATTACAGAGAACGTATCACACTAATGATATGAGCAGATCTTTGGCTTCATCTGAGATTCAGCATTAATTGGACACTTGCTTAGCATGAGAGGAAGGAATGAGCTATGTCACATTTCCATACTGTGCCCACGCCATGTCTCCAATTGTCTGACCTGTGACCCTATCATTTTGTCAGTTCCCTGTCTCCCAATTAGGGCTTCAAGCTGCTCAGTGTCCTGATGAATGTGATTGGGATGGGAGATATCATCGATACAAATGAACAACAACAGCAGATGAGGATGAGCGCAACTGTCCCGTTACCCTTTGGCAAAAAAATTGCAAATCAAAGAAGAAATTGCGAAGTGTATTGAGGTCAATAGGCGACACGTTTTTTTTGACGCACACAATTTTTTTTTTACTTACTCCAAAAGCATTAAAGCCATTAGGGGAAAAATACTAAAATTCGCAATGAGAACAAATTTGTGCACAAATAAGAATAAAAACGTACACGTCATACCTCTAGTAGAATCAGAATGTGGTTCAAGATTCAGTCAAATTTTAACACTTTTTGAAGGATATGAATTCAGCAAAACCAAGTCCGAGCCCTTAAAATCATTTGACTGTAAAACTCTAAACAACTGAACATGAAATGTTATGATTTTCCAAAATCCGAACCTACAAGTGAGGGTTCTGATTCGGTTCAGCGTGTGCCTGAATCTTTTGTGGCGTATTCAGCCAAAGCCAATAAACGATGTACATGATGCAGCCCTACATCTCATGGAATACTAGAAGTTGCTTAATTTAGAAATATGGAGCAATCACTTTATTTATTACAACCACATCTGGTCCTTGGTTTGTCTGGAACTGCATGGCTACAATAAGGCATAATGGGATGCATTTAACATCTCTGATATCAAAATTAACAGAAACAGAGGTTCTTAAAGGACCAGTAACATCCACATTTTTTTTTTAAAAAAAAAAATGAGTTTGCATATAACAATAAAAACCCCACCCTGAAATATTTAACTTTAAAATCGCAAAGTCTTTCTTAAAAAATAACTTACCGAAACTCCGCTTGCGCTCCTCTTCAGAAAAGGGGACAGGGCGACGATGCATCATGCAGCACTCGATTTCTCCTCCCTGACTATCTCCTATAGAAGGCAGGGAGGAGAAATCAAGCGCCGCAGGATGCATCGTCGCCCTGTCGCCTTTTCAGAAGAGGAGCGCAAGCGGAGTTTCAGTAAGTTATTTTTTCATAAAGATTTTGCAATGTTAAATATGTCCTGGTGTTTTTTTTTCCGTTTTTATATAACGAAATTGAAAAAATTTTGATATTACTGGTCCTTTAAGTATATTATTTTTTTTTCTTGCAAATGAAGCCATGCGGTTGGATCAGAATATGTAAAGTAGTGTCATATTAGTGGCATAAATATCAATAAAACCACTACAGAGTGTTAAAGTGTTTTAAAGGAATGCATTCAAGCACAGGATACACAGTAGATAACAGATAAGTACTACTATAGTTTATATAAACAAGCTGCTGTGTAGCCATGTGGGCAGCCATTCAAGCACAGGATACACAGTAGATAACAGATAAGTACTACTATAGTTTATATAAACAAGCTGCTGTGTAGCCATGGGGGCAGCCATTCAAGCACAGGATACACAGTAGATATCAGATAAGTACTACTATAGTTCATATAAACAAGCTGTTCTCTCTAATCATTCTAAAAATCTTATCATTCTATCAATCTAATCATTCTATCAATCTAATCATTCTATCAATCTAATCATTCTATCAATCTAATCATTCTATCAATCTAATCATTCTATCAATCTAATCATTCTATCAAGCTAATCATTCTATCAATCTATATCTATCTATGGAATCTGGTCCATTTCAAGGGAGGCTAACCCCCAATAACTTACTCTCTGCCTACATGTGCGTGAGGGACTGTATACGTAAGAATAAGTATAACAGATACTGTGGATATATGAGAGTAAGTGAAGTACAAAAGTGTGAGCCTACATGACTTTGAATTAAGTTGGTACCAGATGGCAGAAGAAAAGCAATAAGCCCCCTTAATTTTTATCTTAGGCCAGTCCAGAAAATAAGAATAAATGGATGTGCAGCACTTTAATACCTTGTGGTACAGCCTCATCAAAATGAACCTTGACTGTGTATCACTAATAAGAATCCATTGGCTAGCCTACTACCCAACTGCTCAACTAAAATTGAGAGAATACCTTATTGCATAGCAACAATGTGGCCCCCTGTACAGGCATTGATAGGGGTCATACTTGGCACTGTGCATAATGTGTGAATTTAAAGGGTTTCTACCCTCATAAAACTACCCACATCTTATTCTAATACAACATTATTTATAAACAGGTTTTTATAGGGACGTTGCATTCCGACTGGTTTAACCTTATCTAAACGGCGATGCTTCATATTGATTGTTCTTTATTATGGATGCTGGACTCGTGTTCTCATGTGAACTTCCCAGCAGGCTAATGAAAGATCAGGCAAAGTGCATGTTGGGTGCATCAGCAGCAAACTATAGGAGGTAGCGTTTCCATATCTGACTTTGATGCAAGAGACAAGCTGTAAAGGGTTTTGATGTTTGCCTGGGTATGTCAAACTCATTGGTTATTTATAATATCTGATGAATTCTTGACTTAAAAAATATATATGATGACACCTGTCTTGCAGCATAATAAAAATCTGTTTTGACATCTTATATACTAATATAGAGAGACTTGTAAATGAAGTTGAAGACACAACTGAACAGTTCCACCTCCCAAAATGAGGACTAGTATTGAACTGTCCAAGACTTTAAATATGGCCCATCATTCATACATTTCACATCATTACCTGCCAGAAAGAGATATGGCTGTCTTTGTTGGAGTAGGTGGCAAGATAGCGTCCATCGGGGGCAAAGGAAACTGAAGTGATTGGTCCTTTGTGGCCATGAATATTCTGAAAATAAAACATGAAAGAAATATGAGTAATTGTTTCAGACTGACTTACACAAGTCTATGGGGGAATTCACAAGAGTGTCGGTAAAATAAGGAACCCAGAAGTGGCGGTCGACAAATTCGACAAATGACTTACAAACTGCAAATTCACAAAGGCAGATGTTACCGTCTCTGAATGTCTCGTAAGTCCGACTATTTTCTAAAATACCTTATATCTTTTTGTTGGACAGATGACATTTTAACAAACGTTTTCAAAAGACAATTCGACCGACATTTTCATTTTGGAGAGTCTAATGTTTGGGATATATTGTTGGCAAAACAAATTTACGAGTTTACGAGCAATTCATTGGGAAAAGTGGTGACGGAAAAAACCACGCCCACTTTTAACGACACTATTTCAAAAGTGTCGTACACAACGGAAAATTGTCGGGTAAATGCTCTGTGAATTTGTCGGCTGTTACTACGACACTTTCTACGACATTTAAAAGAAATGTTTTCGTTCCTGACACTTTTGTGAATTCCCCCTATCTGTGGTGCTCAACCTGGGCTGTAATAAAATGGTTATTTAAAGCATTAGACCATGCAAAAGAGGTTCATGTGGAACGTAAAGGGATACCGTCATGGGAAAACATGTTTTTTTTTCAAAACACATCAGTTAATCAAAGTCAAAAGAGAAAACTGATTTTTTTTCTATATTTTTCTATATATTATATATTTATTTTCTATATTCTTGTTGTCAGTTTCTCAGGTGCCCCCAGTCATGTGACTTGTGCTCTGATAAACGTCAGTCACTCTTTACTGCTGTACTGCAAGTTGGAGTGATATCACCTGTTTTCTCCCCCCAGCTGCCCATCAGCAGAACAATGGAAAGGTAACCAGATAACAGCTGCCTGGTAGATCTAAGAACAGCACTCAATAGTAAAATCCAGGTCCCACTGTGACTCATTCAGTTACGTTGGTTGTGGTGAACTCCGATGCCTACATCTGCACCAAGGGGTAAGTATAAAGTTAGTGGCATTTCCCCGGGGGGCAGCTAAGCTGGGGGGTCTACTTGGGGTGGGGGTAGGGTTTTTTTTGGTAAACGATTGAATTCTCCTTTAGGTCTCAAGAAAGCCGTATTTGTTTGCAGCCCTACATAGGGTTCTGTAGATGAGTATACAATCCAGCAATCTGCTCCTTCCTCTGTGCCTTCTATGTCTGACATTACCCTTCCACTTAAGATTGGCTCAAACAAAACTCAGTGTGGATAGAAGTGTTAAAGGTATATTGCTGTGAAGGAAAAAGGACCGTCATCCTCTGTGCCTTAGGGCCAACACAGCAGGATCTGAAAGGTATGAAGGTGGGAAAATGTTTCCAGAGCACTGGCTTGTTGTGGCGGAGTTATAAAGAAGCTCTAATACGTGTGCAGGCTAATGTTTCTATTGTGCCATGTTTCTATAAACCCTCAGTCAAATTCTTCTGTTATAAAATAACGTTGGGTAACAAACACATTCATGTACCATTTTCTAACAAGACCGAACAGATTTTGCATTGTTTGTGCCTGACTTACACATGAAGAATTTGTTTTACTCACGTCTGTCAATAAACCTGATAGCAAAGGTCAAAGAAAGAAGAACTAACATAGGAAAGACGAACAGTGGTCTAAAGCCAAGGCTCACATCAGTTATACAGTAGATGGTTAGTGAGTAGGATTAGTGGCAATAGACATCAAATGACCGCAGACCTGAATCTTGACCTGACATCAGAAATCTGATATTTATGGTAGGGCTGCCACTCACAGACCATGCATAAACTAGTCCAGCGGGTAACAATGCAGAACATTGAAAATGCCCTCAAAATGTGACCTTCCAAGCAGTAGAGGAAAATAATTTGACCTGATGAGTTGTCTAGAAGAAAGCCCAAGGAAGCCTTAACCATGGTGATTAATGTCATATGGGAAGTCATCAAGTCGGATTATTACTTTGCACAGTAACATTACTGCCCAGGAATACAAAGCACTAGGTTGACCCTATGGTGCAAACAATGGCCACGATGAATTGAAGTGTCAAAGGTACTTATTTTGGTGGATTAACTGGTACTGGGCATGAATAATCCTATTACTTACTAGTTCTATGCTAAACACTTTATCTTCATCAAAATTTATTCCACCCAAGTTCCTCCCTTGTCTAAAAACTGTCATTTCATGTCAATTAAAGCTTACAACATCCTTTCATTCTTAAATTCATGAACACATAAACATTCAGAGACAAAAATTGGGCTGTAATCCAGTAGAAATGCGTCCAGCATTGCCTACTTTTTGCCAGATAGTGAATTTTTGCTGTCAATCACATATTCAAGGGGTGATTCATATAGAAATCATCATGCCATCAAAAGTTCTATGGGGCCATTAAGCAGCCCATGGGCTATTTGGACACCTCCAGCTGGATCAATGTATCTAACCCACTAATATTTTACTAATATTCCTAGTTTTCCCTTAAAATATCCCCTTATAGACCACGCTCCCCATACAGATACTGCAAGTGGGTCTTTGCATACCGTGTAAGGAAATCAGTCATATTTTATAGCCTCTATAATCATTACATCAGTTGACTTGTGAAACGTCTCCAAGAAAACACAGCAAGTCCAGTTGATTTGACTTATTTTTACCGATATACCATGACCTGTATGAATAAAAATCTTCACAAACCTCCTTAGATCTAAATATCACTGCCTATGAAACATCATACCATTAAAGGGGACATTTTGCATAACCTTCATATTCAGATATATGATGAATCTTTCCTCAAACAATGTAATGATGCAGAAAAAAAAAAGTTTTGAATGCATTTTACCTGCTAAAAGTGTCATTATATCAGAGCTGCAATGAGAACCTCTCAGGTCAGAAGTTAGGCTGAAATGAAGAGTGGGAGTGTCTGTTCATTGTCTCACAGGAAGTGGTCACAGCACTGACTGACAGGCTGAACTCATGAGCTGTAGCAGCCAAACCCCTCCCCTCCCACCCTCTGTCCTGTGTTTCCAGCCTGCACATAATTGTCTTATGCTGCTGCCTGATCATTTAACTTATCAGTATATTGTAAATGCTCAGCATAAAGCAAGAGATGTTAAGTTTAATACAAACTATAAAGAGAAAATTTGCTGTTCTAAAACATTTTCAGGTGCAGTGAGTTGCAAGGAAAAAACACAGCTTTTTTGGAACATTTTTATGATCTTGTGCTGGGAGTTGCAAGGGAAAAATGCAGATGTGCTCACTGCTGTAACAGTTTGTGGTCAGGTGCAGGGAGTTGCAAGGGAAAGGCAGATGAAGAGTTTATCAGGTGCAATGAGTTGCAATGGAAAATGCATCTGTTTTGGAATATTTTCTGATCAGGTGCAGGGAGTTGTAAGGGAAAGGCAGCTGTTCTGGAACAGTTTATTGTCAGGTGCAGGGAGTTGTAAGGAGATAAATGCAGCTGATGTTCTGGAATTGGGTAACATCTCATAACAGATACAAGGTGTAAAAAAAAAAAAGGGAAACCTAAAAAATATTCATAGCTTTTTGTATTCAAAATGAGATTGTATGTGTTTTTATTTACAAAATGTTATAGTTTGCTTTTCTTTTTTTTTAACCAATATCCACAAAGGAGAGGAACAAGCATTGGGTAAGGGGGGAAAGGAGCAATGGAGGGACAAGGAAAAGAACAAGGCAGACAGGGAGAAAAGCGAACAGTGAGAGATAGGGAGGTGGAGGTTAAATGAATAGAGCAGAGAGTGACAAACAAGTAGTGGAGGGAGGGGGGGGAATGAGCAGAGAGGGAGTGAAATGAGCAGGGGAAGAACTGGAAGGTTAAATGAATAGAGCAGAGAGAAAGAAAGGAGCAGTGGGGGTAGATGGAGAAAAACGAACACAGCAGAGAGTGAAAGAAAGGAGCAGTGCAGGGAGGGGGAAATGAGCAGGTGAGTAAGGGGTTAAACAAATAGAGCAGAGAGTGGCAGAAACGGAGTATTGGAGGGGGGAAACAAACAGAGGAAGAGAAAGGAGCAGGGGAGAGAAGGGGATGTGAGCTGAGAGTGTCAGAAAGGAGCAGTGTAGGGAGTAAAACGAACACAGCTGAGAGTGAAAGAAACAGTAGTGGAGGGAGGAGGAAACAAACAGAGAGTCAGTGAAATGAGCAGGGGAAGAAGGGGTTTAGTGAATAGAGCAGAGAGAAAAGGAGCAGTGGGGGAGAGGCAGTAAAAGGAACAGGGGAGGAGGGGTTAAAAAAATAGAGCAGAGAGAGACAGAAACTGAGAAGTAAACGGAGCAGTGGAGGGATTAAAACGAACACAGCTGAGAGTGAAAGAAACAGTAGTGGAGGGAGGGGGGAAACAAACAGAGGAAGAGAAAGAACAGGAGAGGAGGGGGGGTTAAACAAATCGAGCAGAGAAGAGAAACGAGCAGTTAGAATGATCCAGTCTGTAGAAGGAATGCAGGGACGGACTGAGTGTGACATCATGAACAGCACCGCCCACCTCTGCACGCCCAGTCCTCCCTCACTGGATGCAGCTCTATTACACAGGCAGAAACGGCCGTCGGCTGCAGAGCCACATACCAGAGATTCCAAGACCGGAAACTTAGCAAAGGGGCGGGCTGAACACAGTTTTCATGCTTGTATGGACATATTTGACCCAAAAGGTATTAAAATAAAAACAATTCCTTATATTTTACATTATTTTACATGGTTTTCTGCATTGTAAAAAATTATGGTATATGTCCCCTTTAAGGAGAATTAAAGGTATAATTACTGGGGGTGGATGTCAAATGTTAGGTTATCCCCAGTTATTATAATCCCTTATCCGAAACCCTGGGCTGATGTTCCTGTCCGCTGCACTGGCCGGGGTTCTTCTATAGGAGAACCATGTTGTGATCTTCTTCTACTTCCTTGTTCCCCCTGGTTGGGTGTTGAAGAAATGTCGACGAGCATTTCTTCGACATTTCTTCTATTCACAATTTACCTTCAGCTAAGGGTTTGGGGCAAGCCACTCATTTATCTGGTGAGTGCTCCTTCTTCATATTATCCTTAAAGGGAACCTGTCATCGGAAAACATGTTTTTTTCCAAAACACATCAGTTAATAGTGCTACTCCAGCAGAATTCTGCACTGAAATCCATTTCTCAAAAGAGCAAACAGATTTTTTTATATTCAAATTTGAAATCTGACATGGGGCTAGACATTTTGTCAATTTCCCAGCTGCCCCCAGTCATGTGACTTGTGCCTGCACTTTACGAGAGAAATGCTTTCTGGCAGGCTGCTGTTTTTCCTTCTCAATGTAACAATGTGTCTCAGCGGGACATGGGTTTTTACTATTGAGTGTTGTTCTTAGCTCTAGCAGGCAGCTGTTATCTTGTGTTAGGGAGCTGCTATCTGGTTACCTTCCCATTGTTCTTTTGTTTGGCTGCTGGGGGGAAATGGGAGGGGGTGATATCAGTCCAACTTGCAGTACAGCAGTAAAGAGTGATTGAAGTTTATCAGAGCACAAGTCACATGACTTGGGGCAGCTGGGAAATTGACAAAATGTCTAGCCCCATGTCAGATTTCAAAATTGAATATAAAAAAAAACTGTTTGCTCTTTTGAGAAATGGATTTCAATGCAGAATTCTGTTGGAGCAGCACTATCAACTGATTCATTTTGAAAAAATGTTTTTTCCCATGACAGTATCCCTTTAAATGTTCTTTGAAACACTCCTTACCCAAGAGTAGGACCAGGGTTTTACACACCCAGGTCAAAATGCCAACCGGGTGAGCATTAGAGTTAACCGCTCATTTTTGACATAGTTAAAGTAGAAAGGCTCTATTCAATACAGAGTTAACTCCGAGCAGTTATTTAAGTTGAAATTTGAGTGTACCAAACTGAGTATTTTTACTATATTTTGGGTGGCCATATACAGTAATGTGGGTGTTTCACATTAATGTATATGGCCACCCAAAAGAAGAAGACAATGGAGATGTGATGCTCCTACAGCAGTACTTTGAGAGGATGCATTTTTTTACTAAACAGGAGCACTTACCGGGGGTCTCAGGTAAGTGATTATAATCATTGGGGGGGGATAACATCTTAATACCCGACCCCAGTGATTAAACCTTCTCCTACAATGGATTCCAGACTTTAGAATACATTTCCATCTTAAAGAACGACCCCGGCAGTAGCAGAAACAATTCCACCTGTGTAAAACCCATTTCCACGTAGGGAAGGCAAAGAAAAGCCCAAGTGCCGATTGAGTATAAAGAAGTCTATGGAGATTTTGAGTTGACTGGGTGGGGGTGAAAAATCCTTTGGTCCTCCCCTGGCCGTCACATGTCAGAGAAACGTGAAATATTCATACATTGTTTTTTTTTCTCCATTATTTTATCTACCTTCTAAACATGAATATTCCTTTTGCCTGTAGATTTTTGCCTTCAAACCCTTCTTTTCTGGTTTCACTTTGACACTTTGAGCTACATTATGCATTAATTCTCTCTGCACTGCCTTGTTCTCCATTAAATATTAAAAACACAAAAAATAACCAACAAAAATAATGCACACCTAGTGTTTCTTCCCCCTATTTCTCATGGGGCTGTTTGAGAATTGTGTGATGTGTTTGGAGTATAAATTATGTGAACAGCTCAGATTTGAAGTGTAAATCAGCTGGGCCGCCTTTACATCAGACCATTGTCCAAAGGCTTGATAATCCCAAAGCTCTTGATCTTCAATCATTAAGAATGCATCTGTGTGTGTGTTTGGTGTAGCAGAGCTGCTTAGGAAGCCTTGTAGCAAACAACTTTCATGCAACTTTGCATCACACCATTTGACTGGCTGGAATTGTTGACTGCAGATTTATCTGCATCATCTGATGCTCACGGCCAGCGGCAAGGCCTTCTACCCTCAACCACTAAGTCCTAGAAGTCAAGATATTATTACATACCTACCAACATTTTCGAAACAGAAACTAAGACAAAAAGGTTTTTTGACCAAGCCCATTTTTGTGGTCACGCCCCCTAATTACCATGTTAATTTTACAAAATTTGGCAGGTTATGAAAGTTTGAACGCATTTCTGTGGTTTTTATGTGTATTGCAATTTTGCTAATTAAAAGGAATTGGCTTTTATGCTGCAAATCAGTTACCCCAAGAGACCTGCTTATCTTAAATTGCTACAATTGTTTCTTTGCTTATCTTAAATTCTAACAAATGTATCAAAGTGCAGCTGTACATATTCTGGGTTCTGTGCCAAAAGCCAATTAAGTTTTAGAAACTTTCATAATCAGTACTGTCCTGTGAAAAATGGGACAGTTAGGAGGTATGTTATTGGTCTGGGTTTGACCAGTTTTCAATCTAAAACTCTTCTAAGGATTAAGAAGTAGCTAGGAAATACTTTAAAGTCCAACTACAGGTATAGGACCTGTTATCCAGAATGCTCGGGACCTGGGGCTTCTGGGATGTTTCCAGAATCATGTAAATATTAAATAAACCCAATAGGCTGGTTTTGCTTCCAATAAAGATTATTTATATCTTAGCTGGGATCAAGTACAAGGTACAGGACCTGTTATCCAGAATGCTCGGGTACCTGAGGTTTTTCTGGATAATGGATCTTTCTGTAATTTGGATCTTCATACCTTAAGTCTACTAGAAAATCATGTAAATATTAAATAAACCCAACAGGCTGGTTTTGCCTCCAATAAGGATTAATTATATCTTAGTCTGGATCAAGTACAATGTTCTGTTTTATTATTATAGAGAAAAATGTAACCATTATTAAAAATTTGGATTATTTGGATAAAATGGAGTCTATGGGAGAGGACCTTTCCATAATTCTGAACTTTCTGGATAACTGGTTTCCGGATAACATATCCCATACCTGTACTAAAGTGAAAACACGTGACAATAAGATCTTGGTTTGCTATTGGTACAAGTACGGTGGCCTGCTGATGCCAATTAATATCCATATACGATGTGGTGGTGCAGCTTCTATATGGAATTGTGATTAGTCAGGAAGAGTTTCTGAAAATCACACACGGCATATGTGAACATGTAGGGGTCTATTTTATAAATTGCCAAAGCTCGAAATATGCCAATCGTTCCATATCTGATTTTTGCTATGTTACAATTTGGACAGACCCTTTTTTGGGGGGTGGTGACGTTGGGGCGGACCGGATAACGTCAGGGGCGGGACGGATGATGTGGGGCATTTGACGTGGCGATCAGCTATTGGCTGATTGCCATGTCATTCACTTCAATGTGCTGTCTAGATTTCCTAATTTGGAAACCCGGACGGGCACTTTTCACCCTGTTTCTATTTCATTCCCCCTAAGTGTCCGTGCCCATACACCCAGCACCCTCTCTCCCTCAACTCTCTGCTCGGCAGCTCGTGGCGTCCCAGTCACGTGACCTGTGAGAGCGCATTTCCAATGAGAGCACCAAGTGACCTTGAAAAGCGGAGTATAAAAATAAATGTATCACTGAAATGGTATGTTGCCTGTCAGTCAATATCTGCCTCTCATTTGTTAGGAGTCCGTCCTGTTGCGATTCCCTCATTAGGATTTGCTTGGACTTCCTGGGCCAATGACACAAAATGAGGCGACTTTATTCCAGAGTTAATCCACACAAATAAAATAAAGTGACAGCTGCAGCCTAGTATTACTGGACTTTATTCTACTCATCTTAACCCTTTAGGGGCCAGGGGGTTAAAGGGATACTGTCATGGGAAAAAAAATTTTTTCAAAATGAATCAGTTAATAGTGCTACTCCAGCAGAATTCTGCACTGAAATCCATTTCTCAAAAGAGCAAACAGATTTTTTTATATTCAATTTTGAAATCTGACATGGGGCTAGACATTTTGTCAATTTCCCAGCTGCCCCTGGTCATGTGACTTGTGCCTGCACTTTAGGAGAGAAATGCTTTCTGGCAGGCTGCTGTTTTTCCTTCTCAATGTAACTGAATGTGTCTCAGTGGGACATGGGTTTTTAGTATTGAGTGCTGTTCTTAGATCTACCAGGCAGCTGTTATCTTGTGTTAGGGAGCTGCTATCTGGTTACCTTCCCATTGTTCTTTTGTTTGGCTGCTGGGGGGGTAAAGGGAGGGGGGTCATATCACTCCAACTTGCAGTACAGCAGTAAAGAGTGATCGAAGTTTATCAGAGCACAAGTCACATGACCAGGGGCAGCTGGGAAATTGACAATATGTCTAGCCCCATGTCAGATTTCAAAATTGCATATAAAAAAAATCTGTTTGCTCTTTTGAGAAATGGATTTCAGTGCAGAATTCTGCTGACGCAGCAATATTAACTGATTCATTTTGAAAAAAAATTTTTTTTCCCATGACAGTATCCCTTTAAGGTTAATGACATTGTATTCACTAATATCCGTTCCATTCCACGACGGATGCGCAGCCTGGACAGACCGGTGGTTCCGGGCACATCACTAGCCAGCGGGAGGTTTTCTGAACTAAATGTCCGGAACTTGAGATGACAGATTTTTTTTTATAAAATATCAATGTTTTGCACAAAACATTATCGAGTAGAGAAAGATGCAGAGGGGAAGGAATCAAAGCATGACCCTGCTCACAGAAGCTAGCAATCAATCTTCTTAGGCAAGTAAATTAGTAGTGGTGCAGGGAATGGTGCGGTACAAATTGCCTTAAATGATCACTATCATCATGGTACTGACATTTGTACATTCATTGAGAATAGTTTGGCCTGTAAGGTTGCGCGAGATGCAGGCCCGGATTTGTGGCGAGGCCACATAGTCCCGGGCCTAGGGCGGCACATTTTTGGGGGCAGCATGCTGTCCAGCCGCTCTGTGGGGAGCCTGTGCTCCCCAGTGCTCCGGCGCTTGCACGCTGGCGCTAGGGTTGCCAGCCCAGCGAATCCGGCGCTGGCGAGATGTGCAATAAGCAAAAGTAATTTAGGACTATATAACTATATATATATATTTATTTATATTTAAAAACAAAAATACAATATAAAAATATTATTATATTCTTGTGCCTTTATATGGTCATAAAAAACAGTAGGGGTTACATTATCCCTTATAATACACAAGTGATACTCAGAGTTCCCTGTATAACTCAGCCTGCAGCCTTGTGTCTTTATATGGTCACAGAACAACCCCTCAGTGACTTCTAATATCCTTATCATTTACAGTAGGGGGTACATTATCCCTTATAATACATGAGTGATACTCAGAGTTCCCTGTATAACTCAGCCTGCAGCCTTGTTCCTTTATATGGTCACAGAACAACCCCTCAGTGACTTCTAATATCCTTATCATTTACAGTAGGGGGTACATTATCCCTTATAATACATGAGTGATACTCAGAGTTCCCTGTATAACTCAGCCTGCAGCCTTGTGCCTTTATATGGTCACAGAACAACCCCTCAGTGACTTCTAATATCCTTATCATTTACAGTAGGGGGTACATTATCCCTTATAATACATGAGTGATACTCAGAGTTCCCTGTATAACTCAGCCTGCAGCCTTGTTCCTTTATATGGTCACAGAACAACCCCTCAGTGACTTCTAATATCCTTATCATTTACAGTAGGGGGTACATTATCCCTTATAATACATGAGTGATACTCAGAGTTCCCTGTATAACTCAGCCTGCAGCCTTGTGTCTTTATATGGTCACAGACCCCCTCAGTGACTTCTAATATCCTTATCATTTACAGTAGGGGGTACATTATCCCTTATAATACATGAGTGATACTCAGAGTTCCCTGTATAACTCAGCCTGCAGCCTTGTGCCTTTATATGGTCACAGAACAACCCGTCAGTGACTTCTAATATCCTTATTATTTGTAATGACTTTTTGTTGCTGGTTTCTGCCCAGATATAAGTCAAACAGTTCCTTTGGGGGCCCCATCCATGGACCAATAAGCTGTCGATCTGCTATGGAAGGAACAAGCAAGCACATTGGGCCTGTGTATGGCCACCTTTAGTTTTATACGGCTCAATGCTTTTGTATAAAGAAAGCCAACAATGGGGGGATGTATTTATAAATGCATTTGATGCCATTCATCAGCCTGTAAGACAAGCAGACAATGGACAGGGTACTACATGGACTCCCCACTTTACTGAAAGGCAGGGACATCCAAGCTGCAAACCGTCAAGAATATTCCTGGACTTTCCTATGGCAACACTTTTCCCACCAATTCCACGTGTATATTGACCCACACCAAACATTCTTCTTGCAACCCCAAAATACTTTTTTACTGGGAATTTAAAAAAAATGGATAACCACCACGCTGATCTGGCAATACAGGTATCGGACCTGTTATCCAGAATACTTCGGACCTGGGTTTTCCGAATAACAGATGTTTCTGTAACTTGGATCTTCATACTTTAAGTCTACTAGAAAATCATATAAACATTAAATAAACCCAATAGTCTGGTTTTTCTTCCAATAAGGATTAATTATATCTTAGTTGGGATCAAGTACAAGCGACTGTTTTATTATTACACAGAAAAAGTAAATAGTTTTTAAAGGTTTGGATTATTTGATTATAATGGAGTCTATGGGAGACGGCCTTTCGGAAATTCTGAGCTTTCTGCATAACAGGTTTCCGGATAGCGGATCCCATACCTGTACAAGCGAATGTAATTGAGTATGTGAATGCACGTACATGCAAGAACAGAATGGAATTGTGACTCTTGGGACCACGTGAATTCCCTAGAGGGAAACAGCAGCTGCACTAACCTTTCAGCAAAATGTATCCGGCACTTCTTGCCCATTACCATGGTCGTTTCATTCAGCCGGGCCGCAAATACAATTACTGGCACAAAAATAAATAAAAGAAGCGGTTTCTAGACAGTCGCCAGCTGTGAGGACGGACGCGTTGTTGACTTTACAGTCGCAAGATTGGGAAATGTATTGCAATGCGCGGGTCCATTTTTTGGAAGCCGTACCTGACCAGTACCCACAACCTGCAATCCGCAACCCGGACCCGCATTCTTACCCGCTTGGACCCGCTACCTGACCCGCAAGTATCTTATCCGCAACCCAGACCCGCTGACCATCAAGAATCAGGAAATGCTGTCATTGTAAACCGGAAGTGACATCATCGGAAGTAGGCGTAATCAGAAAAAAAAGTAAACAGGAAGTGCTGTCATTGTAAACCGTAAAAATCACTATTGAGAAGACCTGAAGCCCTACCAGCGAACCCACAGAACCGCGTCTATACCCACACCCGGAACGTCTACCCGCAACCTGCAGGTTTTTGCGGGTAACCCACGGGTACCCGACTCGCTGAGAAGGGACTGAATCCATATGAATTTTATTGTCAATATCTGGCTCAAGGAAATTAACTGCCCTTTTAATATCCCCTGGGATAGTTCCTTTTTTCCCTTAATTGGGGAGATGGAAAGATTGTACCACGTCTTTACAAAAACGCCCATGAATGTATAATTGGGTGAAGAAAGTACGTGGAACATGGAGAAATACAAGGAGTGGGGTTTAGGGAGGAGAAGAAATTATGAGGATACAACAGATATTAGGGGATGAGACACAGAATTAAAATACAGAATTAATTGCTGGACAATATAATCTTGTTTTACTGCAAAATCGAAATACAAATTTGGATGTGATTTAGAAATAGAGAACAATCTCATAGGAGAAATTCTATGCACTCTATGTCTCAGAAAACGGGCTGAGCGGTAATATTACAAATACTACCCGAAACCAAAATCGCAGAAACAGGTGGAATGTGCTTTGCATCATAATGTTTGGAAATAGTAATACTGATGTCTCTGGAATAAGGGGCAAGTAGATTGAGAGAAGGACAATGTCATTCTCTCCATTGGAAGCAGCAGTCCTGTCCTGCTTTATGGCAGCTGAGATTCTAGCTATCTGTATAACAGAACATTCTGTCCCAGTGGCTGCACAGATCCTATGTGATACCCATTGGATGCAGCAGTCCTGCCCTGCTTTATGGCAGCTGAGAATATATATATATATATATAACAAACAAGGGAAAGTTGTGCTCACCACTAGTTTTTAAAATCATTAGGCGGGGGTGCAATGAGGGTGTGACCACAAAATACATATAGACAAATACAAGAGTCCTCTGCACTCAACCCATTATCAATATATTTAAGACAGAGACAGTTTGTGCTACTGCTACTGAAAAATGCCTTACCCTTTAAACAACACAGGGATTGTTTGTCCATATATTGCAATATATTTAAGCTGAACAACTACGTCACAGTCATCCCATATCTGGCCAGTCCTATGCTCAATTTTCATCTGATTCATTAAGAATCATTGCACCCCCGCCTAATGATTTTAAAAACTAGTGGTGAGCACAACTTTCCCTTGTTTGTTATAGTTCTACAAGAGCAGTGACCAGCTCCATGTTGTAGCTCCCACCCTCTCCAACTATAGTCAGGTGATCCCACTGGTGTCTAATAAAAGGGCAGCCAAGTTTGGGAGTTTTACTTTGAAAGCAGCTAGTAAGTTGCAGGTAAAACGTATTCGTCCCTTTTATAAAATGTATAATTAAACCATAGAATTCTTAATGAATCAGATTAAAATTGAGCATAGGACTGGCCAGATATGGGATGACTTTGACGTAGTTGGCCAGCTTAAATATATTGCAATATATGGACAAACAATCCCTGTTTTGTTTAAAGGGTAAGGCATTTTTCAGTAGCAGTATGCACAAAATGTCTCTGTCTTAAATATATTGATAATGGGTTGAGTGCAGAGGAATCTTGTATTTGTCTATATATATATATATATATATATATATATATATATATATATATATATAGATAAATGTAAAAGGGCTGCGGCACACACCTACTGGAGCAGAGACCCAGGTGCTAGTCAGAAAATTTTTTTTTTTGTATATGTATGTAGAAAGCTGACGCACACTGGGAAATCCCAGTGTGCGTCAGCTTTCTACATACACATATATATATATATATATATATATATATATATATATATATATATATATATATATATATATATATATATATATATATATATATATACACACACACACACACACATGCACTAGGTGGTAGATCTGGCTATGCAGTGTGCAGTGTGCCGGGTGCCTTTGTTCTTCAGGAATAAGCTGTTTTGGGGTAATTACTTTAAACATTAGAGGCAGATCATCTCACCATCCCCCTACTGACACATAAGGGACAGGGTGTGACAAGTGTGACAAAAGAGAGGACACAATGCAGGGAGATGGGAGAATTGTTGAGGGAGGCAGGAGGCCATTGAGGAGAGCACTACACAAATGACCAACCTCTGTACATTATTCGGGTGCAAATTCAGTTTCCTTTTCTAACCTCATGGCGGAATTTTCTTGCAATTTGCCACCCGTGCCATTTATTGTTCCCAGCTACCTATGGGCCACCCTATTCAGCTCTTCTCATAATAACATTTTCAAATCCCAGTGGTGGCTGATTAGCAAATGTCAGAGTAGATTTTGTTTCGGAGAAGCCTAATGTAAACAAGTTGCATTTGCTACAAAAAAAACCAATTACGGTGCGAGCACGTCACTTCACAAAGGGCTGCGTTATGTAGAATTTAATCCCTAGAGGAGCCTTTTAACTTCCCAATCTGCTCTTAGTTACGGGTTCAGTGGGGGTTCTCCATTAGCCTGTATGATGTACTCAACTCAAATGTTACATCCACAGTCAGATGTACAGACGTGCAGTAATAATACTTTCATTTATGTGTCAGTCAGTTAATGACACTGATGCAGAGGCCACTTGATTATTTGGGAAGCAAAGTAGAGTACAGGTACGGGATCTATTAACCGGAAACCCGTTATCCAGAAAGCTCAGAATTACGGAAAGGCCGTCTCCCATAGACTCTATTTTATCCAAAGAATCCAAATTTCTAAAAATTATTTCCTTTTTCTGTGTAATAATAAAACAGTAGCTTGTACTTGATCCCAACTAAGATATAATTAGTCCTTATTGGAGGCAAAACCAGCCTCTAGTAGACTTAAAGTATGAAGATCCAAGCTACAGAAAGATCCGTTATCCAGAAAAACTTCAGGTCCCGAGCATTCTGGATAATTGGTCCCATAGCTATATTTGATTAACACGGAGTCCATAGGAGATGGCCTTCCTGTAATTTAGAAATGGGTTTGCAGATAACAGATCTTATACCTGTATTAATAGGGCTCAGAACTTCAGTAACTTCAATCCGGGGAACAAAAGCGCAACACCAATAACTGGGATCATAGACGGCAGCAACTGCAGTTGTGGTGGTGCTCAGTTGTACAGAAAATCATGTGCTCCTGCTACTTCTACTGAGTTGCATTTGGTCATTCTGCCTGTTTTGTGCAGTTGCATCTATTGCTGCAGGGAACCCCGAGGCTGACAGTAGCTCCAGAATTCCAGCGGCTGTGTAGGCCAATGTCTCAGGCAAATATGTTTTTTATCATGTCAAACATCAGAAATAAAACCAACAGGACTTTTCAGTACAGTTGCATCCGACTCAAGGGGAGGGCAAGTGGAAGTGCATCAATTTTAATGCATCTGGGAAACCCCAGGTCCTGAGCATTCTGGATGGCAGGTCCCATACTTGTACAATATGCACCGACACATAAGGAAAGATTAAACATGACTTTCCAGTGTCCTGATGACTGAAGCTGAACACAGTATCAAGGAGTGCAGAGAAGTGAAATATATAAAGTACAGCTATATAAAGTGACAGCTCACTGGAGGAGTGTTAATGTATGGGGCAGAAGAAAGGAAGACAAGCAGATAATGTTTGTCTGTGGGTGACAGGGAGGCCGTTAGTGACACAAGATACACAGAAGAAAGGAGATACATGAGGGAAGGAGAGACATGAGGGCAAGAGAGACACGAGGGAAGGAGAGACACGAGGGAAGGAGAGACATGAGGGCAAGAGAGACACGAGGGAAGGAGAGACACGAGGGAAGGAGAGACACGAGGGACACCGAAGAAAGGAGAGACATTAGGGAAGGAGAGACACACAGGGACACCGAAAAAAGGAGAGACATGAGGGAAGGAGAGACACTAGGGACACAGAGGGAAGGAGAGACATGAGGGCAAGAAAGACACGAGGGAAGAAGAGACACGAGGGACACAGAAGAAAGGAGAGACATGAGGGAAAGAGAGACACTAGGGACACAGAAGAAAGGAGAGACATGAGGGAAGAAAAGA
Source organism: Xenopus laevis (assembly GCF_017654675.1). Taxonomy (NCBI): domain Eukaryota; kingdom Metazoa; phylum Chordata; class Amphibia; order Anura; family Pipidae; genus Xenopus; species Xenopus laevis. Next base: position 190,453,172 of record NC_054372.1, read on the forward strand.
CACGAGGGAAGGAGAGACACGAGGGAAGGGGAGAAACGGGGGAAGAGGAGAAATGGGGGAAGGAGAGACATGAGGGCAAGAAAGACACGAGGGAAGAAGAGACACGAGGGACACAGAAGAAAGGAGAGACACGAGGGAAAGCGAGACACGAGGGAAGAAGAGACACGAGGGACACAGAAGAAAGGAGAGACATGAGGGAAGGAGAGACACGAGGGAAGAAGAGACACAAGGGACACAGAAGAAAGGAGAGACATGAGGGAAGGAGAGACACGAGGGAAGGAGAGACACGAGAGACACAGAAGAAAGGAGAGACATGAGGGAAGGAGAGACACGAGGGAAGAAGAGACACAAGGGACACCAAAGAAAGGAGAGACATGAGGGAAGGAGAGACACGAGGGAAGGAGAGACACGAGGGAAGGAGAGACACGAGGGACACAGAAGAAAGGAGAGACACGAGGGAAGGAGAGCCACAAGGGACACAGAAGAAAGGAGAGACATGAGGGAAAGAGAGACACAAGGGAAGGAGAGACACGAGGGACACAGAAGAAAGGAGAGACATGAGGGAAGGAGAGACACGAGGGAATAAGAGACACAAGGGACACCAAAGAAAGGAGAGACATGAGGGAAGGAGAGACACGAGGGAAAGAGAGACACGAGTGAAGAAGAGACACAAGGGACACCAAAGAAAGGAGAAATGGGTTTGCAGATAACAGATCTTATACCTGTATTAATAGGGCTCAGAACTTCAGTAACTTCAATCCGGGGAACAAAAGCGCAACACCAATAACTGGGATCATAGACGGCAGCAACTGCAGTTGTGGTGGTGCTCAGTTGTACAGAAAATCATGTGCTCCTGCTACTTCTACTGAGTTGCATTTGGTCATTCTGCCTGTTTTGTGCAGTTGCATCTATTGCTGCAGGGAACCCCGAGGCTGACAGTAGCTCCAGAATTCCAGCGGCTGTGTAGGCCAATGTCTCAGGCAAATATGTTTTTTATCATGTCAAACATCAGAAATAAAACCAACAGGACTTTTCAGTACAGTTGCATCCGACTCAAGGGGAGGGCAAGTGGAAGTGCATCAATTTTAATGCATCTGGGAAACCCCAGGTCCTGAGCATTCTGGATGGCAGGTCCCATACTTGTACAATATGCACCGACACATAAGGAAAGATTAAACATGACTTTCCAGTGTCCTGATGACTGAAGCTGAACACAGTATCAAGGAGTGCAGAGAAGTGAAATATATAAAGTACAGCTATATAAAGTGACAGCTCACTGGAGGAGTGTTAATGTATGGGGCAGAAGAAAGGAAGACAAGCAGATAATGTTTGTCTGTGGGTGACAGGGAGGCCGTTAGTGACACAAGATACACAGAAGAAAGGAGATACATGAGGGAAGGAGAGACATGAGGGCAAGAGAGACACGAGGGAAGGAGAGACACGAGGGAAGGAGAGACATGAGGGCAAGAGAGACACGAGGGAAGGAGAGACACGAGGGAAGGAGAGACACGAGGGACACCGAAGAAAGGAGAGACATTAGGGAAGGAGAGACACAAGGGACACCGAAAAAAGGAGAGACATGAGGGAAGGAGAGACACTAGGGACACAGAGGGAAGGAGAGACATGAGGGCAAGAAAGACACGAGGGAAGAAGAGACACGAGGGACACAGAAGAAAGGAGAGACATGAGGGAAAGAGAGACACTAGGGACACAGAAGAAAGGAGAGACATGAGGGAAGAAAAGACACGAGGGAAGGAGAGACACGAGGGAAGGGGAGAAACGGGGGAAGAGGAGAAATGGGGGAAGGAGAGACATGAGGGCAAGAAAGACACGAGGGAAGAAGAGACACGAGGGACACAGAAGAAAGGAGAGACACGAGGGAAAGCGAGACACGAGGGAAGAAGAGACACGAGGGACACAGAAGAAAGGAGAGACATGAGGGAAGGAGAGACACGAGGGAAGAAGAGACACAAGGGACACAGAAGAAAGGAGAGACATGAGGGAAGGAGAGACACGAGGGAAGGAGAGACACGAGAGACACAGAAGAAAGGAGAGACATGAGGGAAGGAGAGACACGAGGGAAGAAGAGACACAAGGGACACCAAAGAAAGGAGAGACATGAGGGAAGGAGAGACACGAGGGAAGGAGAGACACGAGGGAAGGAGAGACACGAGGGACACAGAAGAAAGGAGAGACACGAGGGAAGGAGAGCCACAAGGGACACAGAAGAAAGGAGAGACATGAGGGAAAGAGAGACACAAGGGAAGGAGAGACACGAGGGACACAGAAGAAAGGAGAGACATGAGGGAAGGAGAGACACGAGGGAATAAGAGACACAAGGGACACCAAAGAAAGGAGAGACATGAGGGAAGGAGAGACACGAGGGAAAGAGAGACACGAGTGAAGAAGAGACACAAGGGACACCAAAGAAAGGAGAGACATGAGGGAAGGAGAGACACGAGGGAAGGAGAGACATGAGGGAAGGAGAGACACAAGGGAGCGAGAGATACGAGGGTCTCATCAGCATAAAAGTGAAAGTGAAACCAACAGGGGGAAAGGATTAGCAGATGATATCAATGTTCTTCAAGGTTTGGCTTCCTCATCATAACTGGCCATGTATACAAGGAAATCCAGCTCTGGAGGTTGTTGCAAGTGAAAGTCATGAGGGGGAGCAATGTATGTTCCATTTGTTCAGGCAAAGCAGCTGTACAGGTGCCCAGATACACATGTGCTGTACATTCCATTCTGCCGGATAGAGCAGTTATTTGGGCACCTAACTGTATTGGCACCAGACATTCCATTGTTAGCACATTCCATTCTGCCAGAGACGTTCCTTACAGAGGTGCCCAGCTATATGTACAGAGCAGTCATGGAGAAAGAAAACCACAGCAGTTGGTACATTGTCTCTGTAGCTACAGTGGGCTTTGCCCATCCCCCATTACTGTTACAGTGTATAGTGCAGCCCCTGTCTTTCTACTCATAGCTACTGCCATCACATGGGCCCGAGACAATACAATGGAAGATTCATTCCTTATAATTCTAATGAACAGTCTTATAAACAGCATGAATAGAATGTGTTATTTTCCCTAAAGGCTTAGAGAATGCTTTCAGTATGGCAGCTCCCACTCATAGGAATACATGCAAATACACAGAGATGTCATACGCTAGAGCCCCAGTCACTCTTAATTAACACCCAACTTTAACACATGAATATTTGCTGGAGCATGCTGGGAGATGTAGTACACGGGGGGGGGGGGGGGGGGGGGGCAAAAGAACAATGAAAACAGCAAGGGAAGGGAAAATAAACTTTACTCTTACACTTTCCCTTTAAACTAATTCCCGGCCCTGTTCTCAAAGACTATTAATTAGAAGAAAGTTGCAGATAGGGCTGTAATCATTTATAGCTTTGACTCTGTATTACCGGAGCCACGGAGCAATTAATTACCCAGTCTCGTGAGGACACTAACGGGATCCAATGGACTTCAATAGAAAAACACGCCTAACGATTCCCTACAATCTATACTGACCTAATGATGTTTCCAGAATTCAGTCTTACGTGACAATTTTTTTTGTTCTGCCCGAAACAATATACACGGCGCTGCGTATTTATTATGGAACACTCAGCCAATGAGGCTTTCTGTTTTACAGGAACACGTTGAGCAATGGAACCAGCGGAATAAAGGGAAGCGGTTACTTTCACAGCTGACAGCTGTGCTTCCAACTGAATTCTCTGGAAAACTGGTTAAAAATATAGTATGTGCAAAATAAAAAATGTATCTAATATAGTTAGTTAGCCAAAAATGTAATGTATAAAGGCTGGAGTGACTGGATGTGTAACATAATAGCCAGAACACTACTTCCTGCTTTTCAGCTCTCTTGGCTTCCACTGATTGGTTACCAGGCAGTAACCAATTTCCCTGATTTTACTTTTTCCCGGATTTTACATTTTACATGTAAAATGGGGGTTCTACTGTACTTAGATTATGTGACTGTTCAGCACAATAATAACTGAAAATATCAAGTATCATTGAGAAACAAGGTGTAGCTACTGCATTTTAGCTTATTATTAGTGACATCCAGTGGTTACATGGGCTAAGGTTTGGTTAGTATCGACCTCATGCCAAAGTGTTTATACTGTAAGTGTCGATAAACACAAGCAAATTTCAAAGTAACAAACAAGGTACCTAGTTACTCAGCCTGCTGGATCTTGACATGTCCAAATTACACAGATACAGCCGATCCCCAACCTTTTTTTTACCCTTGAGTCACATTCCAATGTAAAAATACAAGGAAGCAAATGTTCCTGTGCTGTGATTGGCTATTTGGTGGCCCCTACGTGGACTGTCAGCCTACAGGAGGCTCTGTCTGGCACTAGGTCTAGTTTTTATGCAACTAAGCTCCTGTTTTAAGCAACATCTTGCTTGCGAGTCACTGATTGGAGAACACCACTGTGGGCCATTCAATCTAATCCGATACATTATTAGCCAATTAGTATTTCCAGTTTGGCGATTAAATCGAATGTGGTCTTATATTTAAAGTGGACCTATCACCCAGACACAAAAATCTGTATAATAAAAGTCCTTTTCAAATTAAACATGAAATCCAATTTCAATTTTTTCTTAAAGCATTCATAGCTGTTGTAAGCTCATTTAAATATCTCAGCTGTCAATCAAATATTGTCTGCCCCTCCTCTATGCCTTAGGCAGACAATACTTTCACTTTCCATTCAGCACTTCCCAGATGTCACTGCTCTCCCCACATTCCCCCGTTCTCTTCACCATTTAATTGTGTAGCCAGGACATGGGGATGGACATCAGGTCCCCCATTCTGGTGCACAAACAAGATTCTGAGATGATACAAGGCTTGTCTTAATAACAGTGTCCACAAAATGGCTCCCGCCTGCTTGTTATAATTATGAATTCCCAGACTGAAGGAAAGAAGATTCAAATAATTGACATAGTGTAATTAAAGTTCATTTTGCTTGACTAATGTGATAAAATAGGATTTTGAAGATTTTTTTTTGGGTGACGGGTCCCCTTTAATTGACATCCTCTGCCTGACTATTATCCAATTAATTTGATAAGAAAAAAACATACAGAATGAAAGGGCCTCGTTTGGTGGCGTTTATAAACACCCATGCATGTTGATTTTTCCCTTGGACGAGGGGTGTGAAAATGCAAAATTTTAACCAATTTCTGCATACATAAAACATGACGTTAGTCAGTAGATGTTGTCATTATTTTATTAAAAGGTTCACATTCCCTCTATGTAGGCATGAAACGCTTCAGATCCCACAGTGAAAAAACGGGTAATGAGAAACTAGCGGAGCTCATCCTTGCTGTGGTGTAGTGTGTCGGCCGCAGCTCCTGCGATAGTCTGGCAACTCCAAGCCGGAATCTGCAAACAGTCTCTGTGTATCGCCGATCAGCGCTGGCCCAATCACCCCTCAGGAGTCGCTACACAATTCTTTTGAAAAACGCCTTTATTTCGGCTCAATAAGTGATAACAGCCAGTAGGTAAGTGGTACAAACTAACGCGTTTCGTGCCCTTCCGATTGGCACTTCATCAGAGTTCAGAACTCTGATGAAGTGCCAATAGGAAGGGCACGAAACGCATTAGTTTGTACCACTTATAGGAAGGGCACGAAACTAACGCGTTTCGTGCCCTTCCGATTGGCACTTCATCAGAGTTCAGAACTCTGATGAAGTGCCAATAGGAAGGGCACGAAACGCATTAGTTTGTACCACTTATAGGAAGGGCACGAAACTAACGCGTTTCGTGCCCTTCCGATTGGCACTTCATCAGAGTTCAGAACTCTGATGAAGTGCCAATAGGAAGGGCACGAAACGCGTTAGTTTGTACCACTTACCCACTGGCTGTTATCACTTATTGAGCCAAAATAAAGGCGTTTTTCAAAAGAATTGTGTAGCGACTCCTGAGGGGTGATTGGGCCAGCGCTGATCGGCGATACACAGAGACTGTATGAAACGTGTCAGGCTTATTTTTACATCATGTTAGAGGGTGTGAGAACTATTTAATAAAATAATGACAACATCTACTGACTAAGGTTCTGTTTGTGTCGGCTCATGTATGCAAGAATAGGTTGATATTTTCCTCAAGTTGAAGGTCTAGGGCATGAGCACCTTGAAACTCCAGTGAGTTATTTATCAAAATCCGATTTTTTTTTATGTAAAAAAAAAGTCCGACCAAACTAAAATCCACGATTTAACCATATTTATCATTGAAAAACTCAATAAAATCGGTTTGGGAGAAAAAACTCGAAAAATGTGTATTTTTTCGAAAATAAACGTATTTTTCGGATTTTATGCCCGTAAAGCTTGAATTTTTTGTGAAATTGCTCAAAATAGCCAAAACTCAGCGCAGGCCATGATTCCTTCAAATTTGACCTTTGCCATTAGCTTCTACAGCACCCCAACAGCTTGGATATGGATTATTTTCGGATTCGAACTTTTAACAACCTCGGGCTAAAGTAAATCAAGAAAAATTCAAGTTTTTTTTTCTCCACTAAAAATCTTATAGTAAAAAAACCCACAAATTTTTATAGTAAAAAAAACAAAAAAAACAAAAAAAACTCAAAATTTTTTCGAGTTTTTGGCATGCAGGCTTTAATAAATAACCCACTCTGTGTCATGTGATGAGTCTACTATTTTTTTTAACAAGGACCTGGTTAAATTTTACCTAAATGCAAAATTTTGGCCAAGAAAATGTTCAATAAAGACCCTACTTGGTATAAGGTATAAATATGCTCCATGAGGTGCTCTATTACGTGTTCTACTTCTTTCAATCTTTTGCCAGATACATTGGGTATAAAAAAAGTACCAAAAAAATCTATTTTAAAAAGGAAAGGTTGGCAATGGATTGTTTCTAGTTTCTAAACCTGCGTGCCGGATGATAGAAAACAGCTCAATATACAATACTCCAGTAACTGCTTTTCCAATTCGCCGTGAAACGTCAATTATCTTTATCAAATAACAGGATCTGATCGAAGTCCATTATGAAGACAGAATCTTATTTATTTATTTGCCGGACTGCAGCGCTATCTGTATATCAAGCCGAGCCACTGTGGCTGAGAAGGAGTGAAAGGCTGTAAAATAATCAATAAGATTCATCAAATTGCGGTCAACGAGTTGCGAGGAATGAAGATTTTGATGAAAGCTCAACTTTTCTTTTGTAAGTTGAGACGAGGGAAGACAGTTATAATAAAGTTTGATCCTTCCGCTGTACTGAGCTATGGGAATGTAGCGCCTGTACAAAGGGAATGTTAGCGGCTTTCTTTGCAGTGTTTAACACAAATGTCAATACAATATTACTTTGCCATTCCCCTCTTGGCCCACAGGTCCTTGGATACCTACAGTATAACAAACTGAGCTACACTATGTACAGCACAGAGGGTTGCAGCAACCACCCAAAAAACGCAGCAACCACCCAAAAAACACAGCACTCAAAATTAAAATTCTATACATCACAAAGTCCTTAGTATAAATTCAATATTCAAAACTCTATCAGGATCCCCTGCTCTCTCCTAACAGAGAACCTGTTTAACCCCAACTAAAATCCCTAGCATGGCTGCCTGTTAAGCATATAAAATCCTTCTGCTAACATTCATAGCCCTTCACCCCTCTGCTCCTCACTACTTTTCTTCACTTGTCTTATTGTATGTTCCTGGTCATCTTCTCAACTCTCAGAGCCAGCTTCTTTTCACACCATCCATATCCACTGCCATCTCTCATCTCAAACCTTTCTATCTTGCTGCTCCATACCTCTGGAATTCCATCCCTGAATTAAGGAGCCTTCTCTCAACCTCTTCAAGAAAAAACGAAGAGACTATCTTTTGGATCACTAGAAACATTAGTCTAGTCCTGGTACCTAATGGACAATGCCTTCACCTTGTGCACTTTCCCCCTCTAATTTGTGCCTGTTTGTTATCCATCCATCCACTTAGACTGTAAGCTCTACAGGGTAGTGACCTCCTTCCTAAAGTGTCACTTACCACATAGCACTTAAATGTAATGTCCTTATATCAGCTCTGTGTACCTCCCTGCCTGTACTTTTATACATTGTACGGAGTCCGTAACATCACTTTACAAATAAAGTTATAGATACACTCATAAAAAAGACCCTAGTACTGGTAGATACCTACGCTAGCTAATTATTCTGGTCTTGGTCTATAAAAGCTATGAGAAAAATATCAGGGTGCTGTCCCTACTATGAATTATTCATTTTATGGACTCCAGCATGATTCAACTCTTGGAGAGTATTAAAGACTTTTCTTTTGGTAACATCTGGGAACCCAAAGCTAAACTCTCTGCTCTAATACAACAATGGGCAACAGTTCATGAAAAATTATAGGGGGCCTATTTGACTTTAATTAGCAATATCTTCCCCCCAGACATGGGATCATCCTTGTTTTACTCAACCAAAGCCATAATATAGATTGTTTCCTAATTATTATAAAGCAAATCCTTGGGTTCCATCTTCAAAACTCTATAGACATCCATGCATTGTTGCTCTATAAGCCAATGCCTTCAATGTATTTTTGAGATTGGGGCCCTGCAAAGCAAAAGGCACAGGCTTTGGGAAAAATCAGCAACTGTTCAATGGCAAACCAAGCAGGTAATTTTTTATTCACATGCAGGTAAACTGCCAGTTGATAATAAGCTTCCAAAAGTAAACCCCTGATCAGTGACCTACAGAACTTCCAATGCATGCCAATGGGAAGTGATCTGCAGAGGGTAGTGTAGGTTAGATTGTTGATACACCTACACATAGGGGCAATTTCTTAAGGTTCGAATGGTAAATTCCTATTTTAAATTTTTTTACGTCAAAGCTCGCAAATCTTACGTCAAAAATCTCAAAGCTTCGAATGGGAGATTTATCACACATCGACCATAAAAATAGTTCTAAGTAGAATATTTGCCACCTAAAACCTGCCTAATTCATTTACAAGTCAATGGCACAGCTCTGTTGACCCATTTGAAGATGTTAATAGGGTTCCTGAAAATTCGATTCAAATATCGTTCGTATTCTAATACGAATAACATTTTTGAGTCGTCCCCATTTGGTCGAATTTTAGACAATCAATTTTTTTCATAACCTCCCAGTCGAATTGTGAGTAAAAAAAAAGTTCACATACATTCGAAATTCCACCTTTGATAAATCTGCCAAATAGTCTTATAATTCTATATCAAGTAAACACAAAATATTGCAAATTATGTGCATTAGTGCTTTTGAAACTACAAACCTATTTTGAAAAAGGGCTGCCACTTTACTTTTTCTTGCGAAAACGGGCAGGCCGCTGATGTAGGGGGGGCGGGTCCAGTGACGTCGGGGGTGAACAGGCGACATTAAGGGCAGGTGATGTCGGGGCGGGACTGATGACGTGGCCATCAGCATTCACTTTAATGTCCTGTCTGGATTTCCTAATTTGGAAATCAGGACAGGAGCTTTTCACCAGGGCAGCCCTTCCAAAAACCGGGCTGTCCAGGTGAAATACGGGGTGAGCCCATTTACAATCACTGATAGGCTGAGCTAAAGTCTGCCAATTTACTGATGTCGTATGACACACGTAGGGGGTTATTTATTAAACTACGAATGCCAAAAACCCGTTTTTTTTTATAAAATTCGAATTTTTAGTGGAAAAAAACCCACTATTTTTTGGGGATTTATTATACATAGAGGATCAAAAATGTCCAAATCCAAAAATCCAGTATCTCAGATCTGCAGAGGTTGCATATAAGTCAGTGGGAGAAGTCCCAAAGATTTTTTGATCTGCTCTGGGTTTCATGCAATAACCTAAAAATGTCATGGTTTTCCAGTGAAGATAAGAGTTTTTGGGTGGAAAATCCAAAAAACTGGTACTAATTGTTTACAGTCCTCCACTTTTTTTCGGAAAAGTGTATTAATAAATAAGGAGAAAAAACACGTGAGGATTTGGTCAGAGTTTTTTTCAGGAAATATCGGGATAAATTCGGACTTTCATAAAAAACACCCTAAGGGGCCCATTCACCAAGCTCGAGTGAAGGATTCGAAGTAAAAAACTTCGAATTACAAAGTGTTTTTTGGGCTACTTCGACCATCGAATGGGCTACTTTGACCTTCGACTATGACTTCGAATCGAAGGATTCGAACTAAAAATTGTTTGACTATTCGATAGTCGAAGTACTGTCTCTTTAAGAAAAAACTTCGACCCCCTACTTCGCCACCTAAAAGCTACCGAAGTCAATGTTAGCCTATCGGGAAGGTCCCCATAGGCTTGGCTAACTTTTTTTGGTCGAAGGATAATCCTTCAATCGTTGGATTAAAATCCTTCGAATCGTTCGATTCGAAGGATTTAATCGTTCGATCGAACTATTTGCGCAAAAATCCTTCGACTTCGATATTCGAAGGATTTTAATTCCCAGTCGAATATCGAGGGTTAATTAACCCTCGATATTTGACCCTTGATGAATTTGCCCCTAAGTGTCAGATCTATTGATCAGGCCCTGATCTGATCTGGAGTTCATTCACTTGCTGTATGATTGCACCATATAACAGGACACAACAATTAACTCATATCCTAGGTCTGGATGTGTCAAGATCTTTGGAATACTTTGGGGGGGGGGGGAAGAGCAGCTACTGGTATACCCTGTTTTATGGAATAATGTCCCTTTAACATGATTAGGTAGAATAATTACAATGACTGCAGATCAGAAATCCAAGTCACCTTCTACTTGCATCGTACAAGAGTATGATCATCAATATCAAATTGTACACGACAGTAATATTCAATATCCAGAAATAGAATTTGTATTCTTAAATAAGGGCACGGGTCTATTTTAGCACAGAGAAGGCAAACTGATAATACAATTTGTGAGATGCAAAAGAGGAGAAAAAAATAAGAAGATTTACACAATCACACGTGGATCTTGCAAGTTCTACATTATGGCCATCTGTGGGACTAGAGTTAACAAGTTATTGAGTTATTGATTGTGTATTACATCTCTGACAGGCTCGGAGGTTGCAGTAATACTCTGATGAGGCTGTAATGTGATGTGTTCCATAATGATTGGACATTGTATATCTTTAAACAGACTTTAATAGAAATGTACCAATTGCCAAGAGGAAATACGCCGGATTCCGCTGGGAATTGGATGTTTCCAAGGAAAACAAACAAAAGACAAGAAGAAGAAAAAAAACAATATATCCCATATTCTTACAGTTATGCACTGCTCAGGCCAGAAGCTCACTCTGCCTTGTCACCTTTTAAAAATAATATTCATTTATTTCCAGCTGATTATTTTAAATTCCCACTGCAAAAAAAAATAAAAAAAAAGCCGACAAAGAACGATGTTGCTTGAAACAGAGAAAGGAAAGAGCCTGATCGTTTAATTACTTAATTTGCTGTAATTATAGACAGCTGTAGAGTCCCCACAGGCTTATCGCTTGAAGGCCTAATGTGTTGATAATAAAGATGCCTCTAAAATTGTGCGGTCATCAGTCTGAGCACGATCCGACTATACACGGTGATCTTTTGTACAAGAACTGTTGCTTAAAGTAATACCATAATTAGGCTTTCTATAGATGGTGTACTCATCAACGGAATGTCTATATGTATATATCATTATAATAATATAATGCGAATAATAATCACTGTGCATTCCAAATACATGGATTTGTGAATAAAGCACATCGATTTATTTCACTAAAATGAAGGAGTGAGGGTCCATTTACTAATATCTGTATGTATTATGAATATTTGACCAACGCACCACCCTCTACATTCTAAATCCAGAAAGAGTGCGCTCACTGTACTGACATTATATATATATATACATATATATATATATATCCTCCAATTCTATCAAATATAGACATACCAACACACACACACTTAGGGGCGGATTTATCAAGGGTCGAAGTGAATTCGAGGAAATTTTCGAAGTAAAAAAAATCGAAATTCAAAGTCATTTTTTTGGATACTTCGACCATCGAATAGGATACTACGACTTCGATTAGAAGTAAAATAGTTAGAATATTCGACCATTCGATAATCGAAGTACTGTCTCTTTAAAAAAACTTCGACTTCAATACTTCGCCAAGTTAAAACTGCCGAAGTGCTATGTTAGCCTATGGGGACCTTCTAGAGTGGTTTTTGAAGTCGAAGAAAAATCATTCGATCGATCGCTGAAATCCTTCGAATCTAACGATTTAATCCGTTGATTGAGCGATTTTACTTCGACTGCAAATGGTCAATATTCGAAGATGAAGTATTTAAATTCAACCCTTGATAAATCTGCCCCTATGGGATACATGAGCGAAATATAAAAATGAATAGCAATAAAAAACAGCACAAACAGGGATATTTTGACCCTTTTTTCGGAAAAAGCCAAAAAAATTGAGCAATTCAGGAAAAAAAATCCAAAGAAACTGTACAATTCGGATTTTTGCTTTATTTTTTCGAGTTTTTCCCCCAATCCGATTAAATTGTGCTTTTTTATTAATAAATCGTGGATTCTAGTTTGCTCTGACTTTTTTTAATAAAATAAGCAGAAAAATTCAGATTTTGATAAATAACCCCCTCAATGGTTACATTATTTTCTGGTATTAAGGAATGAAAATCTGAATGATGGAAAGATCCCTTATCTGGAAAACCCCAGTTCCCATGCATTCTGGATAACAGGTACACACACATTTGTATATGGGGCTTGCAAAATAATACCGAGAAGACCGAGTATAAATAGGGCACTGCATTTTATCTACATAATCCAAATTTTTAAATATGGTTTCTTTTTTTCTCTGTAATAATAAAACAGTAGCTTGTACTTGATCCCAACTAAGATATAAATAATCCCTATTGGAAGCAGAACCAGCCTATTGGGTTTATTTAATGTTTACATGATTTTCTAGTAGACTTAAGGTATGAAGATCCAAACTATGGAAAGATCTGTTATCTGGAAAGCCCCAGGTCCCGATCATTCTGGATAACAGGTATGAATAAGTGGACATGATGTTTCTAAAGAAATATTTCTGTATGAGGAAGAACAGTAGGGTGCTTCCAAGTCTACAAGCTGCTTAGTTCCGAAGAAGACAGATTTGACTCTACGGCATAATTTTGTGAATTTTATGAAAATTGAATTTTGTGCTCAACCGACAGCATACGGCAATTCGCATTTGCGATTAGATGAAAATTCACAGGAGAACACGGCTCTCATCAGATATCCAAATAAGCCATGGTGCTTCAATAAACATCTTCGCCATGAAGTGAAAGTCAGCCCTCATTCTAAGTTGTACCGATGGAAACGCTGACTATGATGATTGATGAATGATTTCTCAGGAGATCCCCGATGAGATTTTCTAGGCTGGATTAATTTGATTAAACGACCTAAAACAAAATCCCAAAAGAGTTCATATTATCTTCCCACATCTGAATTACTTTAACCTTAAGGAATCCAGCCAGGAAAATCGAAATATCTGGGATATCTCTAAAAATTATTTGGCACTTCGTTACATTTGTTCATTGTTTCTTGGAAAGGAAACACAAATGGGCAGTGAGACAGGACCACAAAAGTCAGACCTGCCAAAACAAAGAAGACTAGAAAAAAAATCTCAAGGTGGCAAACAATAAACGTTCTCGAGAAATGTTCCGATGTTTGCAGGCTATACAAGTTGGCTTCCAGAGTGGAGTCGCAATAACATCGAAGGTTTTATTATGAGTGTCATGGAGACGGTGTGAAAAATCAAGAGCCACGGGCAGTAAGCTGCAATGGGTCAATAATGCTCACAGAGACATTGTGTAGAGATAATCAACAACACGGCCCTTGGTTCTCTATGTACTGCAAACAGCTGAAGGGCAAATCAATAGAGCCATGGGAAGGACACTACCCTGGTACACTTCCCACAATACACTATTATTACTGTAGGAAAGCTTCCAAAATGGAATCAATGTTACATCCTCCAAGATACGGTATTTCTACTGTAAAAAACAGTATAATCTCTCCAAGAAAAATAGGAATGTTGCCATTTGGATATCTAGAGAGGCTTTCATTAGATATGATTTGCAGATATGATTTGGGAATTATTCTAGGGATATCAATGCAGCCTACTTCACTGCTGGGGTTTTATGATTTGGCAAATACTCAGTTTGATAGGCTTACCCAAGGGCGTAACTACAGATGAAGCAGACCCTGTGGCTGCAGGGAGGGGGACCAGGAGGTATAGGAGGCCCCATGAGGCCCAAATAATGAGCGATTTCAACCTATATTGGTAAAACAGGACAATCTCTGGATATGTTAGGGACCCTTAAATTAATTTGCTGTGGGGCCCAGATGTTATAGATGTTCTAGTTACTCCACTGGCCTCACCCTTCCCCCACTCTGCCAAAATGGCTGTGGTGTTGCTGTGTATGTAGATATGACTTTTCGACTTTTTGAACCTACCATCTAACTGCATCTATAAATAGACTGTATAGCTTTTTGTGCAGAAGGGATCTCAAAACCCCCCCCGAAGCTCCATATTACACAAAGACCAGCTCCCATAGACTCAATTTTATCCAAATAATACGTAATTTTAAAAATGATTCCCTTTTCCTTTGTAATAATAAAACAGTAGCTTGTACTTGATCCCAACTAAGATATAATTAATCCTTATTGGAAGCAAAACCAGCCTATTGGGTTTATTTCATGTTTATATGATCTTATAGAATTAAGGTATGAAGATCCAAACTACGGAAACATACATTATCTGGAAGACTCCAGGTCCTAAGCATTCTGGAGAACAGGCCCCATACCTGTATAAAATAATTCCTATTTAACCAAATTATATAGTCTAGTATAAAAAAAAAACTAGTTTTTGGCTTTTTTTTTGTATTATCATACACTACAATTAAGGATTGATAAAACAAAAGTCACCCTAAAGCGCTTATGTAGCTTGATATGTTTGTATTCTGAAACATGTCTAAAATATATAGGGGCACATTTATTAAGCTTCGAATGGTTAAATTTTTTTGGGTCAAAACTCACAAATTCGAATTTAAAGTACCAACTCGTATTTGAATGTGAGATTCAGCACACCTCGACCCTGGAACAGTTCTAATTCAAAAATTCACCATCTAAAACCTGATGAGTTAATTTATAAGTCGATGGCAGAGGTCCATTGAACCATTTGAAAATGTTAATTGTCTTCCTGGCATTCACGGTTTTTTTTTTTTTTTTGGAAGAAAACTCGATTCGAATTCAATTTGAATTTTTGGGTCATTTGTTTAAATATAATATTGTTTTTCATAAATAAACTCCCATTTGACTTTTGAGTACATTTGAATTAATTAAAATTAAAAAAAATTCACATAACTTTGTGATTCGACCTTTGATAAATCTGCTCCATAATGTCAATTTTTTTTTTCAGGACAAATGATCCAAGATTTTTTTTTATCTGATTGAATATAAAAATATGCGTGTGTGTTAATCTCCTTCTAGTCACTGCAAATCAATGATGTAGGAGAAATGGAGCACTGAAATAAAAGGATATAGAAAATCCCATTTTTAAGCATTGCAGCTGCTCCATCTTGTACATAATTATATAGTATTTAACATAAATCAGAGATAAATGTTGCATCCCCGTATTTTTTTCCTACTTCATTTCAGAATAACGACAGCGCTGAATACCGACGTTTTCTGAACGTGTTTGATAATTACTCCTTGACAAGTCCTAGGGGGGGGTTTGTTCTGTTGGGATGTACGAATGGGGGGATTGAAGCAGCTTTTGTCTTGCAGTTTGTTGTCTTTTTAATTCCATTGCTTGGTCAAGAGAAACGACATTGATTGTAAGCCTGGAATGTGAATGTCATCATAGAACAGAACTGAGTCTGCAGATCCCTTTGATGTTGAAACTACAGTGATAATAATATATAATAATAAAATAAAAAGTGAGTCGTTTACATCTCTGCTTTTTGGCAAATGGAAAAAAAAGACTGAGCAAACGGATAACAGAAACAAACCATTATTTCAACTCATTGCATAAGGCTATTTATTTGCTTAAAATATATTTTATATTCTGTACCAGTAGAATCTCATTGTTTAAATGGTGTCGGAGCTACAATACATGTTTTTAGGAAGCTGCTCTTAGTTGTTCCCTTGTCAACAGCCCAGAAGGATCAAATAATGACTTGGGATTCACAACTACATCAAGCAGGCAGGCGCCATTTTGTGGACACTGTTATTAAGGCAAGTTGTATATCACAAAAAAGATAAATAGAGAAGCAATTAATTAAAAAATTTGAAAATTTATTAGGACATAAAAACTAGGGATGCACCGAATCCACTATTTTGGATTCGGCCGAACCCCCGGATCGTTCAGCCGAATCCTAATTTGCATATGCAAATTAGGGGTGGGAAGGTGAAACTATTTTTTACTTCCTTGTTTTGTGACATAAGTCACGCATTTTCCCTCCCTACCCCTAATTTACATATGCAAATTAGGATTCGGTTCAGCCGGGCAGAAGGATTCGGCCGAATCCGAATCCTGCTGAAAAAGGCCGCATCCCGAACCGAATCCTGGATTCAGTGCATCCCTAATAAAAACCTATGAGTAAGTGCCCCAATAGGCGGTTTTTATGTCCTAATAAATTTTCTAATTTTTTAATGAATTGCTGCTTTATCATTGGAGGTCCTCACATCTTTTTTGAAATACTGTTTTGGACTTGCACCTTGGGACTGGGGTGAACTGTGAGTAAATCCTCTATAATTTGTTTAAAATTTCGATTTTGTATTTTTTGACTTATCAATCATTTTTGAGTAGTACCGTACATACATTCTCTTTATGTGGCATTAGCACAAACCCTACTATTATATAAATTGTATATCACCCCAAAATCTTGTGTAAGAACCAGAATGGGGGCCAAACCCAATGCACACTGCCCTACAGTAGCGTAACTATAGAGGAAGCAGACCCCTCAGTCGCAGGGGGGCCCGGACTGTGGGGTCTGCTTCCTCTATAGCTAATAAGAACCCGCCAGTCAACAGACACTCTCTATTCTGTGGCGGGGAAGCAGAGCGCAAGTTAGCGTAGGGCAGAGAGTGGGTGGAGTCGGGCAGGGTCTGTAGATAGAGTATTTTTTTATTGGAAAAAGCTTCTTAGTCCCAAAAACGCTGGCTTCTTTTCCTTTTTTCAGAGTGATATCCTACAAAAGTCCTTAAATTTTTTTTTGGGGTAACGGGCTGCACCCATATATTTTCTAAGATATGGAACATAAACTATACACTGGGCTCATGTGTAGGGCAATATAACAACTCTATTGATTTTATTAAGGTTCCCTGGACTTGTGTAATGTAATGTATTTGCTGCAACATATACGTCCATTCAACTTTATAATTTCCCACCGTATGCAAATTAGCCTGAGCGCAAGACCTCTAGCGAATTTGCAATAGGCTTTCCATTGCTCGCATTGCAGAAGTAAAGCTAGCGAAACGGCACCAGCATTCGGCGCCCACGACAAAACTCCATATTCCAGTGAATTAGCATTGTCTGAGCGAATTTTCGCCTGGTGAAGTGTAGCGATGGCTGCGAAGTGGTCGCTGCCCCATAGAGGCGGGACAGGCAATAAATGATTGACAGCTCAGATATTTAAACACATTTATAACAGGTATGGATGTTTGAATAATTTGGTTTTCATGTTTGCAATTTGCAAAAGACTTTCATTATACAGAATGTGTGAATGACAGGCCCACTTTAAAAGCTCGAAACATTTTTTATTTATTATTATTATTATTACATTTTTATTTTTTATTTAGTAAGTAAAAAAAAACACAAAAACAAATTTGACAGATGTCAATGGGAGCTTACTGGACAATTTGTAATCCATTCAGACTTTTAGAGGTTTTCTTCTAGGGCCAAAACAATGTAGAGTTTAATATTTACTTTGCCTTTTGCGTTTCAAGGGGAGGAGTGACACATTCATCTACACAATTTTACCTTTATTGTCTGTATTGACCTATATTAAAGCACTTGTAGCTCCTCTTCAGAGGTCACTGGGGATTTGTTAGGCTAAAGTGTTCATAGAAAAGCTGGAAATGCTACTGGCCATAAATATACAAACATATAACATATCTCCCCACTCCAGGATCCTTATATCAGCTGACAGACAACATGCTGGAAAGGGGAGCACGACCCATCTACATTTAGGCATCCGTAGAGCTGAAATCTCGGCTCTATGAATAATGTATAGAATGAAGAAAAGAAAATAGATATCCATAAACAGTAATGGTAAATGTATTAAAACCTACCCATCTGTAGGCACACCTTATTAGGTAAGGAAAAAAAAAAAAAATAATAATATATATATAGAATATCATGTAAAGCAAGGCACTCACAGGTCTTAAATTAAGGTGAAAAAGAGATAAAGTTTATTTTGGAATAACAAATAAACTTTATCTCTTTTTCACCATATTTTAAGACCTGTGAGTGCCTTGCTTTACATGATATTCTATATGACTTTTCTGCAGTGTGCACCCAGGCTTTTTCTCCAGTAGGTGATATATAAATCTAAAATGCAGAATTTTTCTTGTATCATATATTATATATATATATATATATATATATATATATATATAATATTTATATATATATATATATATATACACACAATCAATCACAGACTATTAGTCTATTATTAGACTATTAGTCTGTGACTATCATTAGGCTATTAGACTATTAGTCTGTAATTGAACAATGCATTTTTATTATTTTCCAGACCTGAGAGTGCAGATCTTATTCGCTGGATGTAGAGTTTTTTTATTGATGCTGCACTCAGGCACATTATTTTCATTATCGTGAGTGCTGGCTCTTTGTTGGACTATATATATACAGTATATATATATATATATATATATGAAAAATATATACTATTTATGAAAAATATTCGTTACATTACAAAAAAGCCCAAACGAGATATATATATATATATATATATATATATATATATATATATATATATATAGTCAACTACAAGAGGTCCTCTGCACTCAAACCATTATCAATATATTTAAGACAGAGACATTTTGTGCATACTGCTACTGAAAAATGCCTTACCCTTTAAACAAAACAGGGATTGTTTGTCCATATATTGCAATATATTTAAGCTGAACAACTACGTCAATGTCATCCCATATCTGGCCAGTCCTATGCTCAATTTTCATCTGATTCATTAAGAATTCTATTGCTTAAACATTTTACAAAGGGACTAAGTTTTACCTGCAACTTACTTGCTGCTTTCAAAGTAAAACTCCCAAACTTGGCTGCCCTTTTATTAGACACCAGTGGGATCACCTGATATAGTTGGAGGGGGTGGGAGCTACAACATGGAGCTGGTCACTGCTCCTGTATAACTATAACAAACAAGGGAAAGTTGTGCTCACCACTAGTTTTTAAAACCATTAGGCGGGGGTGCAATGAGGCTGTGACCACAAAATTCATATAGTCAACTACAAGAGTCCTCTGCACTCAACCCATTATCAATATATTTAAGACAGCGACATTTTGTGCATGCTGCTACTGAAAAATGCCTTACCCTTTAAACAAAACAGGGATTGTTTGTCCATATATTGCAATATATTTAAGCTGGCCAACTACGTCAAAGTCATCCCATATCTGGCCAGTCCTACGCTTAATTTTCATCTGATTCATTAAGAATTCAATTGCTTATACATTTTACAAAGGGACTAAGCCACTAAGACTAACCAGCTCTATGTTGTAGCTCCCACCCCTCCCAGCTATAGTCAGGTGATCCCACTGGTGTCTAATAAAAGGGCAGCCAAGTTTGGGAGTTTTACTTTGAAAGCAGCAAGTAAGTTGCAGGTAAAACTTAGTCCCTTTGTAAAATATATAATGAAGCAATAGAATTCTTAATGAATCAGATGAAAATTAAGCGTAGGACTGGCCAGATATGGGATGACTTTGACGTAGTTGTTCAGCTTAAATATATTGCAATATATGGACAAACAATCCCTGTGTTGTTTAAAGGGTAAGGCATTTTTCAGTAGCAGTATGCACAAAATGTCTCAATGTCTTAAATATATTGATAATGGGTTGAGTGCAGAGGACTCTTGTAGTTGTCTATATGTATTTTGTGGTCACACCCTCATTGCACCCCCGCCTAATGGTTTTAAAAAATAGTGGTGAGCACAACTTTCCCTTGTTTGTTATATATATATATATATATATATATATATATATATATATATATATATATATATATATATATATATATATATATATAGAAAAATGGCAAAAAAGGACCAGCACTCCGTGTTCCAAGAAAGTCAAAATGGTTTATTCAAAACTCACAGTGTCTCCAACGTTTCGACCCTCTTTGGGGTCTTTATCAAGGATAAAGACCCCAAAGAGGGTCGAAACGTTGGAGACACTGTGAGTTTTGAATAAACCATTTTGACTTTCTTGGAACACGGAGTGCTGGTCCTTTTTTGCCATTTTTATACATAACCATATTTGGCCATGCACCCGGCATAAAAACGCATGTGAAGGAGTGCGGGTATTTTTCTATAATCCTGCTATATATATATATATATATATATATACAGGTATGGGATCTATTATTCAGAATGCTCGGGACCTGGGGCTTTCTGGATAACGGGTCTTTCTGTAATTTGGATCTTCACACTTTAAGACTACTAGAGAATTATGTAAACATTAAATAAACCCAATAGGCTGGTTTTGCTTCCAATAAGGATTAATTATATCTTAGTTGGGATCAAGTACAAGATACTGTTTTATTACTATAGAGAAAAAGAAATTAGTTTTTAAAATGTTAATTCTTTTATTAAAATGGAGTCTATGGGAGATGGCCTTTCCGTAATTTGGAACTTTCTGGATAACGGATCCCATACCTATATATATATATATATATATATATATATATATATATATATATATATATATATATATATATATATATATATATATATATATATATACACACACACACATACACACAAAAACAGGTAAAAACCCAAAATCAATAGATAGTTTCACTTAGTATCTCCATATCAGCAGTCATTTTTGTGAAGTGCTTTTTAAGGTCAGAGGTGTTGATAAAAAGCATGGCTGAGTGCAGACTGTCACATATATACATATACATTGTTGGATCTGCAATGAAAATGTTCCCTCTGGCTTAGTTTGTCCTTGCTGCTTCAAAAGCAAAAGCTCACTTTTTTTCCCCCCATCCTTTCAAACGGCTTAAAAGTGATACTTCTACAGTGAAGCTTAGTTTTAAAAATACAATTATATAAACGTGTGTATATAATCATTTCCTTTCATCTTTTAAAACGTATTTTATGATTATAATGAACACCAAAATTCCATATAAAAAAACTACAATGAATTAATGAAAAACTACATTTGGGTCTACCATTTTATTTTCTAAGTACTAAGGATAATCAATTGAAGGCCAACAACTATTTTCTGAAAACCACTCACTATGTATCAATACATTTCTTGTGCACGAAAAGTCACGATAAAATCATAAAGAAATCAGAATCCTAAATTTTTTTGGGATTTTGTAAAATTGCCCAAAAGCTATGATTTTTTTGGAAACCCAGCACAACTCAGAAAATCTTCCAATTATTAACGGGACATCTGCCATTGACATGTTCTCGACAGGTCTGAGCTAGAGTACTTTTTTTCCATCAGAACTTACTAAAGCCCAAAGAACGTAGGTTTTTTTTACTACGAAAAAAAAGTATTTTCCATTTTACCAGAATAATTCTGACTTTAGTAAACAACCCCCTTAGTTTCTTGAGTTTCTCCCACAAGGAAAATAATTCCAGAACTCAAAGTTGCTACTCAAACCAATGGGTCTAACAGTCTGTCTGAATGGAAATCACTTTATTTTACCAGAGAAGTTCCAACAGTTCTTGAGAGTTTTTGGTCAGGTTTCAAGTCACACTGCGACGTGACTGAATCCAGACTCCTGGACTATTTACAACCCACCCTAATTCATTGTATCATCTTCCTAATTTATTGCCCATGAATACCTTTCACTGATCTAACAGAATATATGCTGTGCCTTTCTAGGTTCCATTTGTATTTGGCCTGACGAAGGGGCCTTGGTGCTCCGAAAGCTTGCAATCTATTTATTGTTAGTCAATATAGGTATCACTTTTTTTATTTGTTATTTTTGCTACTGGCTAACAAGGTACCACAGTTTATAACGGTGCACTCACAAATAATAACCGCCAGAGAATTAAAAACCTATGTGCCAAAAACTCTAGAAGAAATTTTCGAATGATATAATCTGCCTTTACGGCTTGGATATAACTTAAAAAGTGGTCAGTAAAAACAAATGATGTTCACACCAGGTCTCAAAAAAGAAAAACTTACACTCGCACACCCTGGCCGTCCGAAGTCACACGAGTTCCAGGTGCTAGATGTTTAGAGGAATTGGACAACCTCGAAAGCAGTGTAGATACAAGACACACCAGCACAACATGGATAATTCTAGCAGGATTTGACCTTGCTCGTTTATTTGCGGATGCAACGTTTCTCATGCTTGAGAAAGGGGTCACGCCCCGAAACGTTGCGTTCGCACCAGGTCTGCAATTTCACATAAATTCTGCATAGTTAACATAAATCATGCAACTATACTTAAAATTACCATTAATTATGGTTTCTAAACTACATAATAAATACTTTTTCACTAAATCTACCTTGAACACATAAAATACTATTACATTACAGGTTTTCATTTTCCGGTAAATTTCAATGAAAATGTATTCTTTTTGGTACCTGTGGCACTTTCACATACAACAGGCAGATCCACAAAAGGGCAAATTCCCTAATGGGCGAATTTTCACCAGCGACCGCTTCGGGACACTTAGCCAAGCGCAAATTTGTTACCACTGCGCTAATTCACTAAAATGGAAGTTGCGTTACAGCAGCCGAACGCTGGCAAAGTTTCGTTAGCGTTAATTCGTCAGCACGAGCATTTCTTGCCGATCTTTCGCTAGCTTTCAATTCTGCCTAACAAAATTTGTTAGTTCTCTTACTCTAAGGGGCACATTTACTTAGCTCGAGTGAAGGATTAGAATAAAAAATACTTTGAATTTCAAGTATTTTTTTGGCTGCTTTGACCATCTTTACACACTTTCATTCTATGCACATATTCATACACATTCCCAAATACACACACACTTTCCCCTTTTCACCACTCTACACACTTACACATTTCACATATACACATTATTGTGCAACTGCACAATAGAACTACACTTTGTTTTTAATTACACCACTTTACTACTTTTTTTCTGAAATGGGCGTTGGTTTAGGCAGTCTCTCCCTCTTAAAGGAACAGTAACACCAAAAAATTTAAGTGTTTTCAAGTAATGAAAATATCATGTAGTGTTGCCCTGCACTGATAAAACTGAACTGTTTGCTTCAGAAACACTACTATAGTTCATATAAACAAGCTGCTGTGGAGCAATGGTGGAAATTGAAAAACGGCTTTATGGCACAGGTTAACTAATGGATAACAGATAACACCATTAGACAGACAGAGCTTATCTGTTATCTGCTGTGTAACTTGAGCTTTTTCTCCTTTGAATGGCTGCCCCCATTGCTACACAGCAGCATATTTATATAAACTATAGTAGTGTTTCTTAAGCACAGCAGTTTTACCAGTGCAGGGCAACACTGCATTATATTTTCATTACTTTAAAACACTTTTATTTTTTGACGTTACTGTTCCTTTAAAAGCCGCTCAGCAGTTGGCGGGGGAGGATTTAGCACACAGTTTGAAACCAAGGCACAGGAGATGTGTACATAAAGGATTGTTACTAAACAGAGGTAAAATTCCTTTTTTACTATGATTAGAGGTTAATAAGTTAGGGACCACCATGTGGGGTTTTACCTTGACGTGGTATGGTGGCTTATCAATATTATGATCGTAACTTTGTAACAAAAAAAACCCTGTTTTAAAATTACATGCACTTGCATATTTAATTGAATCATTCAGACAGGGCTCTAAACGTTTTGAAATTGGCCTCAGGTGTGCACCCACAACCCCCCATTTTTGTACTTCGACCTTCGACTACGACTTTGAATCGAACTAAGAATTGTTTGACTATTCGATAGTTGAAGTACTGTCTCTTTAAAAAAAACTTCGACCACCTACTTCGCCACCTAAAACCTTCCGAGCATCAATGTTAGCCTATGGGGAAGGTCCCCATAGGCTTTCTAGCCAATTTGGGATCGAAGGAAAATCCTTCGACTTCGATAAGTTGAAGGATTTAACTTCGACGGTCAAATATCGAGGGTTAATTAACCCTCGATATTCGACCCTAAGTAAATGTGCCCCCAAGGTTAATTTGAATAGGGTCATATATACGTCTTTATTAGAGATGTTGGTGCAAATGCTTGAAGTGGCCACTTATTATTACACATGTCCAAGGAAGCAAAATAAAGAAAAAAAGATCCTCTAATGTCCTAGACATGAGCCCACCCTAAAACAAATGTGACATGCCCCTCAAATTAGTTAAAAAAATTGTTAACACAAAAATCTTTAATAGTTAAGACTTTTTAAGGCAATCCCACTTTAAAAAATGGCATACAAGATATGATGTCACTGACATAAAATTGAGGAGGCTGTAGGTTTGTTTTATCAGTTCGTCTGGTCTAAGGTGACGAAGGAAACTCTGGTGAAAGGTAACGTTCTGTAAAATTCGCACTTTAGTGAATTTGCAGAGTAAAGACTGTTACTCAATAGGGTACGAACATACACTAGTGACAGTCTCTTTCGCTAGCGAATTGTCCTCTACGCCTGTAATAAACTGGCGATGACCCCGAGGATGGGATTTTCTGTCAAATTGTCACTAGCGATGGCCACTTCGCTTTTTAGTAAATCTGCCCCTAATTAAATGTAGTCCATGTTATATGTGCAACCTATTTGTTTGTCGACACATCTATTTATTGTTCAAACACATGTTGGCCAGAAATAGAAGAAGCTCCAGACAAATCTCCATCGACCTTACAAAATGTTCTCATACTTGTTATATATTTTAAAATTTGTTGGGGAAGCCGTTTTAACACAAGGCATAATATCCCAAATCTAATAATACCCTGAATAAAAAAACAAACAGAAACTATATTAAACTTGTGTTTTCAGGCTTTTAAATAGAGATCAAGACTGTAAAATCAAATATGGGTAAAAATGTGGTATTTTATATTCCAGTCTAAATTTTCAGAAGTGATTTGGGCCTTCAAAGTTGTGCACAGGAGCTCACCATTTTGGATTATGTTAGGAGTGTTGGGAACACTGCACATGCTCAGTGTGGTCTGGTATATTGTGAGTGGGTCCCTAAGCTCAGTAAGTGGCAGCAGCACAGAGCATGTGCAGTGAATCAGCAGAAAAGCAGATGGGGAGCTACTGGGGCATCTTTAGAGGCACAGAACTCACTGTGGTCAGTACACAACCCTAAAACATGTGCAACAGTTATACTCTACAAGAGTTATGTAATAAAAGGCACTAGGTTTGCCCACGGGCAGTAATCAATAGCAACCAATCAGAAAGTAGCATTTATTGGTCACCTGATTAAAAGCAACCATCTTATTGGTTGGTATGTGTTACTGCTCCTGGGCAAACTTAATGCTTTTTATTACATTTGGGGGTACTTCTTTGTTAAGCTGTAGTTCTCCTTTAACTGGATTTCCAAGGTTTAATACTACCAAAAGGGCTTCAAATATATGTAACTCATTTGACAAAAGAAAAAAAAAGGTTCATATTACCATCAGCACTTTTTATTAACTCTCAAGAAACTATAACTATCTGGGATAACTAAAGAAATAATTTGAGGTAGTCTGTGCTCCATCTGAATTGCTTGTACAGGTATGGGACCTGTTATCCAGAATGCTCGGGACCTGGGGTTTTCCGGATAACGGATCTTTCTGTAATTTGGATCTTCATACATACAGTCTACTATAAAATGATGTAAACATTAAATAAACCCAATAGGCTGGTTTTGCTTCCAATAAGGATTAATTATATCTTAGTTGGGATCAAGTACAAGCGACTGTTTTATTATTACAGAAAAAATGTTGGATTGCTTGGATAAAATGGTGTTTATGGGAGATGGCGTTTCCGTAATTCTGAACAGGTTTCCAGATAACAAATCTCATACCTGTACATTTTATTATCAAAACTGAGAAAATATAAATCATTATTTCCAGGGATATTCACTGGAATTTCTCTATGAATGATGTTTTAGGTATTCCCCCTACGAAAGGGTCCAAACCCTTGTTTATTTCCCTCCAGTGATACCTGAACTGCACGTAGACACTGCTATCTTGACGTATTCATACCTGACATTTTCCTGTGCGGATGTCATACAAGGCCACTGTGCCAATACGGGCTCCCACTGCTATTCGGTGACTCCGCTCACAGTAGCTGACCATGTAGAACCTGGTAGAGCACAATAAAAATAAAGAGAGCGTCAATAGTTGACCAAGTGGAATAGAAAGAAAATTAGAAAGACTATGAGTGCTGCTCATGCTTAAAGGGATACTGTCATGGGGAAAAAATTTTTTTTCAAAATGAATCAGTTAATAGTGCTGCTCCAGCAGAATTCTGCACTGAAATCCATTTCTCAAAAGAGCAAACAGATTTTTTTTATATTAAATTTTGAAATATGACATGGGGCTAGACATATTGTCAATTTCCCAGCTGCCCCTGGTCATGTGACTTGTGCTCTGATAAACTTCAATCACTCTTTACTGCAGTACTGCAAGTTGGAGTGATATCACCCCCTCCCTTTTTCCCCCCAGCAGCCAAACAAAAGAACAATGGGAAGTTAACCAGATAGCAGCTCCCTAACACAAGATAACAGCTGCCTGGTAGATCTAAGAACAGCACTCAATAGTAAAAATCCATGTCCCACTGAGACACATTCAGTTACATTGAGAAAGAAAAACAGCAGCCTGCCAGAAAGCATTTCTCTCCTAAAGTGCAGGCACTAGACACATGACTGGGGGCAGCTGGGAAATTGACAATATGTCTAGCCCCATGTCAGATTTCAAAATTGAATATAAAAAGATCTGTTTGCTCTTTTGAGAAATGGATTTCAGTGCAGAATTCTGCTGGAGTAGCACTATTAACTGATGTGTTTTGAAAAAAACATGTTTTCCAATGACAGGATCCCTTTAAACTGGTGGAACACAAGGAACATGAAAAAGATTATTGATATCTGACCTGGATGAACCTTGAGGGACACAAATAGGATACAGAACATGTTAAGCTTCTGTGAAACTAAAATATTTTTATTAGGGATGCACCGAACCCAGGATTCGGGCTTTTTCAGCAGGATTCGATTTGGCCGAATCCTTCTGCCAGGCCGAACTGAATCTGAACCCTAATTAGCATATGCAAATTAGGGACTCGGAGGGAAATCATGTGACTTTTTGGTCACAAAACAAGCAAGTAAAAAATGTTTTCCCCTTCCCACCCCTAATTTGCATATGAAAATTAGGATTTTGATTCTTTGGCAGAGGATTCGGCCGAATCCAAAATTGTGGATTCAGTGCATCGCTAATTTTTATCCTGTACTGGTCTTGGTGGTTTGTGCATCTTCTTACAACTATTACATCATATCAAGGAGATTGGTGGCTTCTTTCTAAAAGTAGAAATGTTCGTTCTATCCAGAAAAAGCTGTGAGGCGTAAAATTCGAATTTAGAATTGTATCATTGCTATACTATTATCAAATACCATTTTGTAAATGGCTAGGCCCGAAACTGTTAAAATAGAAAAAGTTTTATTTTTTATTCTTGGTTAACCAAAGAGATGAAAGGGTAACCAAACATTAAAAGAAATGTTATTGCCTCAATACCTTAGAATTGTCTGGAAACCTAATCTCTCAGTGAAGAGAACGGTTCATAGATCTACTTTTCACAGGCAACAATAAAAACAATTTGTCCTGGTTTTCCTTGGGGTTAACAAACTCCACCAGTTCATCTTTTAACACAACAGACGCCTCCGTAGCACTCGTCAACATTTACAAATGAAATGGCAGAATTCATCAAATATTAATGCTTCTGATGCATGCTGGGATTTGTTTGTATACAGAAAACATGCGTACAACTATTTTCCTTGAAATCTGGGTCTGGTTTAAAGGGGACCTGTGACCCAAAAAAATTATTCAAAATCCTATTTTATCACATTAGTCAAGCAAAATGAACTTTAATTACATAATATACATTATTTGAATCTGGTTTCCTTCAGTCTGGGAATTTATAATTATAGCAAGCAGGCAGCAGCCATTTTGTGCACACTGTTATTAAGACAAGTCTTGTCTCATCTCAGAATCTTGTTTGTGCACCAGAATGGGGGACCTGATGTCCATCCCCGTGCCCTGGCTACACAATTAAATGGTGAAGAGAACGGGGGAATGTGGGGAGAGCCGTGACATCTGGGAAGTGCTGAATGGAAAGTGAAAGTAATTGTCTGCCCCGCCTCTATGCCTAAGGCATAGAGGAGGGGCAGCCAATACTTGATTGACAGCTATTTTTAAATGAGTTTACAACTATGAATGGTTTAATAAAAAATAGAAATTGGATTTCATGTTTAATTTGAAAAGGACTTTTATTATACAGCTTTGTGTGTCTGGGTGACAGATCCACTTTAAGCTGGCCATAGACGTGCAGATTTTAGCCTTGAACGTTGCCAACCTACCACTAACCATTCAGATTAAATAAAGTAGTAAAAGAACAAATCTGGACATGACAGCAATTGTATGAAATGTATGTATGATGTTATTGTTAGTCGACAGAAATCTTCTAACCTGTCCTATTGACTAAACAACCGATCACCATGGTGCGAGAAATGTCAAGACGATCCACACATTGTCCGAAAATCATTAGGAATCGGACTTTATCTTTCAGTCTATGGCCAGCTTAAAATATTTAAGGGATCCTGTCATGGGAAAACATGTTCAACATGTTTTTATATTCAATTGAAGCTTATCAGAGCACAAGTCACATGACCAGGGGCAGCTGGGAAATTGACAATATGTCTAGCCCCATGTCAGATTTCAAAATTGAATATAAAAAAATCTGTTTGCTCTTTTGAAAAATGGATTTCAGCGCAGAATTCTGCTGGAGCAGCACTATTAACTGATTCATTTCTAAAAAAAATTTTTTTCCCATGACAGTATCCCTTTAAGGTAAGTTTATGGTGAGATTTTCACATATTGTCCAATTTATCTCCAAGATAGATTCTAATGCCCAGAAGGTTAATTACTGCAATATTGGGGGATAGGTACTTATGTATTTTCCTATATAGTCTACATCAAACTGCTTAATTGGCTGATAGCAGCAGTGTTTTGATATATCTGTAAACTTACTATGAACAAAGCTAAAACATAATTTAGGGCCTTGAAGAGGAATTTATATAAAGTCTGCAAGCTTTAGAGTTTTTTTTTTACTTAACTGAGTTTTTTTACAGGAAGAAGAAAATGTTAAGGCTAAGGCAGTGCACTATCATGCCATTTTATAGTGAAAAATCTAAATTATTTCCAAGTTGGCTGTCACTGATCATTTTAAATGATGCTCAATAACCTTTTCCCTACAGGTTTGTTCCTCATCTTGCCTAAAGTATTTGTAGAGACCCATGAAGAGATGTGTTGGACTGTGATATGATGAAAAATCTACATTTCAAAGGCAAGTTATAGTTTTATTTTGGTACTGGCCTTTCGTGGCACCAGGAGAACTCTCTCACTGTAGGACAATTATCTTTTTTCCATCATAGAGTCATGTCACACATATAGCATTTAGCACAGTTTAAATCTAACAATTCTTAGAGGGGGCCTTGGATATCAGGTTTTCTGGAGGGCTCTAAGTGCAAGGCCAGACGTGGCGTTTTTACGTTGTGTTTTTAAAAAAGCTCAGTCGGGCGTAAATACGCCCCCGAAACCACACGCGACCTTTAATATGCGTTTTTCAGCACGTAGGATTCTTTTCCCAACATGCACTTCTCATTGTTCTCGTTCCCCATAATTCCGCTGGCTATAAATAGAAAATAGAAAAGCTATTTAGAAATAGAAAAGCTATTTACATGCAAAATGGAGCCGGAATGATCGTCAATACGCAACGTAACTACATCACCGGCCTAATACGCCGTAAAACGTATACGCGTCATTTATCTCGCGAGAATTGGGACGCCATATTTAAAATACGCTGCGCATTTATGTAAAGTGTGGTTTCAAACTTGCCAATCCCATAGAGACGATTGATTTGGTAGTTTCTTGACGTATTGGCTTTTCTGCTGAAAAAAGCCAATACTGGCGTCCCGTGGCGGATTTCGGCTTGC
The DNA here is from genome assembly GCF_017654675.1 of Xenopus laevis. Classification (NCBI taxonomy): domain Eukaryota; kingdom Metazoa; phylum Chordata; class Amphibia; order Anura; family Pipidae; genus Xenopus; species Xenopus laevis. Next base: position 190,483,528 of record NC_054372.1, read on the forward strand.
AAACGCCCTGTGCGAATTGCCATAGTGTGTTTTCCATTAGTTTCTGTGGTAGTGCAGTTTATGCGTAATTACGCCCGACTGAGCTTTTTTAAAAATGCAACGTAAAAACGCCACTCTGGCCTTGCCCTAAGTAGCCTGAAGAGCTCCAACTCTGCAGTGTACAACGTTACCGTAGGAGACTGGATCTCAATATAAATGATAAAATTATAGACAGTTGATAAAACCAGACACTAGCATTGCAGAAAATATCAGAATGCAGATGTTACCCCTCCAACCTAAACTAGTCATGAAGGAGAACAAATCCTTTCCACCCACCCAAGGCTTTCTTCATCAGCCTTCTCACCATTTCACAATTAGTTTCAAAATTGTCTCTCTTTCTTTTCCTCCTTTAAAAATGCAACGTTACACAGTGTGTTTAGCAGATATCATCTTGCGCCGCTTCAGGTCTTCTTCTATTGGAGATCGCCACAGGAGCAGGTGCAATTGAAGCTGATTGTTGCCAGTCAACCAGAAGTGGTGTAAGATGGTACCTGCCAACCTTGCTACACAACTCTGCTGTTTTAAAGAAGGTACACATAGATATATAATTTTAACAAAACTAACTGGTGATGAGAAGGAGAGGGGGTGCTAAAGGACGGAGTTAGTTATTCTTTAAAACTCAGCTTCTATGGTTATCTTACAGTGTCGGACTGGCCCACCAGGATACCAGGAAAACTCCCGGTGGGCTCAGGTGTCAGTGGGCCTCTTGCTCCTAATCATTTGGCCTAATTCATGGCCATTCCCTAATTCTTTAAGAGGCTTAATAATGGAAGAATTGAGTATAGTATGTAGAGATAAAAGACTAGGAGAATAAAGAGGTTGAGTGAGGAGAGGAGGAATAATAGTGTGGAAAGTGGGCCCACGGTCTAAGGTTTTCTGGTGGGCCCATGGTCTAGGGCAGGGATCCCCAACCTTTAGAACCCCTGAGCAACATTCAGAAGTAAAAGGAGTTGGGGAGCAACATATAGCATGAAAAATGTTCCTGGGTGCCAAATAAGGGCTGTGATTGGCCATTTAGTAGCTCCTATGTGGATTGTCGGCCTACATTGAGACTCTGTTTGGCAGTACAACTGTTTTTTATGCAATTAAAACTTGCCTCCCAAACGAGGAATTAAAAAACAAGCACCTGCTTTGAGGCCACTGGGATCAACATCCAAGGGGTTGGAGAACAACATGTTTCTCACGAGCTACTGGTTGGGGATCACTGGTCTAGGGTTTTCTGGTGGGCCCATGGTCTAGACTCTAGAGCTTTCTAGTGGGCCCTGGTCTAGGGTTTTAAGGTGGGCCTCTGACATCCCAGTCCGACACTGGTTATCTAGGACAACATACAAGCATTCATCACAAATCTTCAACCTTCAAGTTGCCGTCTATGTTTTGGGCCACCCAAGAGGGTTATGTCTGAGACCCGGGGAAACCATATTCAATGTAGAGACAGTGGCAATGCAAGCTATCCAGTATATGGGAAGCATAAATTTTGTTTCATGTATAGACGTCTTCTAAGTATGAACATTAGCTTGCACTGTTTCATCTTCTTCCAGACCATTAGGAATGAGACAACTGAAGTTCTTCTCTCACGTGATATTTTGAGTACTGGTACAATAAATGTAAATGTTGAAATAAAAACAACTATGCATATAGGTCAACTTAAAATCCACATACACTAACGTAGCCGGCTTCACCTTGAAATGCAATACCCAAGTTGCTTACTATGCAAATGCTCACAGATATTAACAGCTCAATTTAATAGAGGTTTGGGCAGCAAATAACATTTTACAGGGAGGATTTCATCACATTGCGAGGAGCAAGTTAATTAAGATACAAGACAATAAAAGCTTAGTTTTCAATAATGTGAAGAAGGAATTATGCTGCCAGACACCGCAGCTATTATCTCTGTAGGAGACATTTTTTTTTCCGACATTTAATGTGAGTTCTTGCCTTGATTTTGTCCTGTGCAGCATATTTCTGTTAAACTCAAACATAGCCGTGCAATTAAACATACAGAAATCAGCTTTGGAACCTTGAAATCTACACTGGACATCCCAATACCCAAGTGTCTTACCATGGCATTGTACAGGGTGAGCTCAGAGGCAAAAGTTGCCTAAAGGAGAACTAAATCCTAAAAATTAATATGGTAAAAATGCCATATTTTATATAGTGAACTTATTGCAGGAGGCTAGAGTTTCAGCTTGTCAATAGCAGCAATGATCCAGGACTTCAAACTTGTCACAGGGGGTCACCATCTTGGAAAGTGTCTGTGACACTCACATGCTCAGTGGGCTCTGATTGGCTGTTGAGAAGCTAAGCTTAGGGCTCGTCACTAATTATCCAGCAGAAAATGAGCTTCCCTGGCTGTAATATAAGCTGATGCTACAGGTTTGCTGATTATTAAATTCTGATGCTAATTGCACTGGTTTCTGTGCTGCCATGTAGTAATTATGTGTATTAATTACTAATCAGCCTTATATTGTGACATTTCTATTCTATGTGTACTGTATATTGTGAGTGGCTCCCTAAGCTCAGTAAGTGACAGCAGCACAGAGCATGTGCAGTGAATCAGCAGAAAAGAAGATGGGGAGCTACTGGGGCATCTTTGGCGAAGAAGTTTCACCCCTGGAGAAACATTATATGCAAAGGCAAAATCCTTGTATTTTTGGTGTCTTTAGGCAGAAGGCCCTAGTATGTTCTTTTATCTCTTGACTAAAAAAAGTCCCACCCAGTTTATTGCCTTTGCCGAAGCCTTAGATAATACATATTCATGACCTGACCCCAAAAGCCCAACAAGACAAAATATTGGTATTTTGAAATGCAAATACCAGGCATTCTACAAATGGTGAAACATTTTAGTGCAGACTAAGGGGCTGATTTATCAAAGACTGGAAAGAAAAATGTAAAGAATAAGAAAAGTATCTTTAAATACACATAGAGAAGCAGTTGAACTTACTTGCACACGGAAGGAAAGCATTCCTGAAGCCCTTTCTTCTTTAACAAGGAGCCTTCAAGGCAGTACATTATAATATCCATGACCTATTGAGTTAAAAGGAAAAGTAAAGAGATTACAATAAAGGAGAAAGCAAGCTATTAAGACTGTCAGCTTGTTAAAATGAATTTAGTGCAAATAATGGAGATTTACCAGACAGAACAAAGTGTCATAGAGCCTATCGGTTCAATATATCAGTAATAGTGATGGGCGAATAAATTCGCCTAGATACAAGACACACCAGCACAACATGGATAATTCCAGCAGGATTTGACCTTGCTCGTTTATTTGCGGATGCAACGTTTCGGGGCGTGTCACGCCCCGAAACGTTGCATCCGCAAATAAACGAGCAAGGTCAAATCCTGCTGGAATTATCCATGTTGTGCTGGTGTGTCTTGTATCTATACTGCTTCCGAGGTTGTCCAATTCCTCTAAACATCTAGCACCTGGAGTTCGTTTGACTTCGGACGGCCAGGGTGTGCGAGTGTAAGTTTTTCTTTTTTGTAAGTTTTTCTTTTTCGAATAAATTCGCCTGCCACAAATTCACTGCAAATTTCCTTGTTTCGCTGCTGGCGAATAAATTAACCCGTGAAAATTTAGAGAAGCCGAATTGGTGTTTTAGTCCTACAAGCAATAAAATACATTTTTGGGTGAAAACCTCGATTCGAATTTGATTTGAATTTGCAGCTCAATCCTATTCATGCAGTTCTATTTTTTTTAAATAGATTTCGATTTTTTTCCCGAATTTTGAGTTTATGGGAGTTGATGGAACTCCCATAAACTCGAAATTCGACCCTTGATAAATCTGTGTAAGAAGCGAGGTCCGGCGCGTCATTCCCCGCCGGCATCCAATCCAAAATGTCGGCACCTAGGGCAGACCACGTGGGAAGTCAACACCAGCTCCTTGTTTTGGACTTGTCGCCAGCATCAAATGTCACGACGCTGGCGTCAAAACATGCGGTGTCGACATGCAACGTCAGCACGTGACGCATGGCGTCACCACGCATGTTTTCGTGCCAAAATTCAGCTATAAAAGGACATCTGAGGCCAACAGCCTTTCCCATGAATAGGTTCTACTTCACTGTGTTCCTGGGTGCGATTATTGTGTTTTTGGGCTCTTGAGCTTGACTTCTGCCTGTTTCCCGTTTACGAATCCTTGCCGCCTGAACTGATCTTCTGCCCGTCTGACTACCCTTCTTCTTGACCCCATTTTGTAACGCGTAGTGTGTTTGGAAACCTCAAAGCTTCCTGCTTGGTCCGCTACTTCAAACTGAGCCTTCGGGCCCTGACAATCTGCCCCTAAGTGATAATGGAGCATTGAATATTTACCTCCACCAAGAGATCCACAACATCCGAAGGCATTTTTTCAATAAGAATTTCTATGACTCTCAGAATTTCCCCTTTAGCCCGAGCCAAGGCAGTAGTGTGGATATTCTGCTGAGACTGCGTATTGGCAGCCAGGGCCGTATGTCTGTGCACCTGGAAAAAAAATGTTTAAAATATAATACAATGTGTGACAAACACAAGAGAACGAAAAAAAAAAGAAAAAAAAAAGGTCAATACGCATTCAATCTATTTCATTTTCCCTGTGTAAGTGGGTCATGGAAATATATGTACATTTATTTTTCTTTGTTTTATAGACGCACTACACTGGCTCAGCCTCTGCATCAATAGATAATAAGCCACAACCCCTTCCCTATCACCTTCAACTGACTGTGTTTATATGAAGCCAGACGGACATGATTTGGATCTCTGGATCTGGATCTGGTTCTTTTAACATGATTTGGACAATAGCCCTCGAAGGGGGAACACGCATAAGACAGATCATGCACCTAAACACTGAGCAAGATCCACATGGAATGGGTTTGCTGAGATGCGAGTAAAAGAACTTGATTGGCCTGCACAAGGCCGTGAACCCAACCCAAGTGAGAACATGTCGGACAAATAGGAACACCAACTGTGAGGCAGGTTTGACTGCCTGAAATTACAATAACCTCACTAATGCTCTTGTGGCTAAATGGAAGCCAATCCCCAAAACAATGTTCCGATATCTAGTGGGAACCTTCCCTGCAGAGGGTATTATAGAAGAAAAGGTCAGACCAACCTTGGACTGGCAAGTGTTCATATACTTTTGGCAATAAAGTGTATGCAAAAAAACAAAACAACTTATGAGCTAATGTAATCAAAGCCATCAGATCTAGTAACCCATAGCAACTAACAATAAACCGGGTCACTGGGTTTCTAGCCATGCGTAAACTGTACAACTTTTATTACAATAATCTTATATATGCAGATCATATGGACAAACCCATTGGCAGGAGAGGTAGGGGTGGTGAGGGTAAAAATATAAAAATCTTTTAAAAAATTTACTAACTAAAAACAAACCCATTACAAGGAGAAGGGCAAGCATAAAAGTTGAGCTAGAGGAAGATAAGACTTTATTTTCCATAATAGCCTTCCCTTAAATTTGCACTCTCTTGCATGAAAAAGGCTAAAACAAGGGGAAAAACGACATTATTATGCAAAATCTCTGCAAACATCAGGGTTTCTTTAACTACGGTGGGACATCATTGCTTTCTTCATGAAGTTCACAGCCGTTCTCTCTATTGCATCATGAGCTGAAACAATTTCTGTTAGAACCAATGTTATGTTTCCATCCATTTTGTTTTTTTATTTAAAAAGGGCATTGCTCGGGGATCATGGCTTGAAGGTAATGCAGTTATAATGGCATTTAGTTCCTGAGGATGGATGACATGTTGCTTCTGATCTTTCGCCGGGGCCCTATTGCTATTTAACAACTGTGAGGGCAGAGACAGCATAAGATTCGGGGAGAAAATCGACAAATCGGCTCTTCTTCGGGCGACTAATCTCTTCGAAAAGCCTTCCCGCCAGCTAGAATCTAAATCGCCGGCGGGATGGCACTTGGATCGCTTCGTTTTCCGAAGTTGCCTCAAGTTATCTCATAAAGAAATTTTTCTTTTCCAAGAAATTTCCGAGCGCCATCCCACCAGTAATTTAGATTCTAGTGGCGGTAAGTCTTTTCAGGGAAATTAGTCGCCAGAAGAAGAGCCGATTTGTCGCCAGGCGACTAATTCTCCCCAAATCTTAGTGCGTGTCCTTACCCTAAATGTAAAGACATTATGACTTTACATGTCACGGAACTCAGAACTATTATTCTCCAGCTTTATTAAAAACCAGAAATGTTTTATCTGTCAGAGTTACAGCTTTGCAAAAAAAAATTCTCGAATAAAAAAAAAACCTATATTTTAAATTACAGTAACTGAAAGGGTGTCATTGCCATTACACTGAATAAAAAGTACAGAGTTTACTCACGCCTGCACAATTATAACACAAAAGGTATTTCTTGTTTGTGTGTGTGCTAGAGGTATAGGATCCATTATCTGGAAACCCATTATCCAGAAAGCTCCAAATTAAAGAATGGCTGTCTCCCATACACTTTATTTTATCCAAATAATCCCAATTTTTAAAAATGATTTTGCTGTAATAATAAAACAGTAGCTTGTACTTGATCCCAACTAAGATCTAATTAATCTTAATTGAAAGCAAAACCAGCCTATTGGGTTTATTTAATGTTTACTTGATTTTCTAGTAGACTTAAGGTATGAAGATCCAAATTATGGAAATATCCATTTTCTGGAAAACCCCAGGTCCTGAGCATTCTGGATAACAGGTCCCACGCCTGTACTTTCAGTGCTTCCCATTGGCTTAAGGGCAGAAAGGATCAGAGATGATTGTTTTCATCAATAACGCAAATGCAGCAAGTCACATGATCTTAATGGGTGCAGGGAAGTTGCCTAAAGTAGCTATACTACAGTGGTGTAAATGTAAATAAGAGAATTGATCAACTAAAGGAGATGTTGTTGACCTTTACTCGAGTGGAGATTGAGACACAAAGGCCAGTACTTAGAGAAGTGATTGTCAGGGGTTTGGTCAATCTGCCCTTCTTCAAACATTAAGCCTAATCACCTTCTGGTCAGCCAATGGCCCATTATGTACATCAGGGAGGGTTAGGTTTCTTTGTTATTATGTAGTCATATGAGATGCTGATTTTCATGCTGAATGTTTGTTCCTTCATTGATGTTTATATCTAATGGTATGCATTTGAATTAATGGCAGTTTAGCCTCCATGCATATTCTATCTATGCATGATTATTACATATGGTTTTCTCCATGATGCTTGTGGATAGCTGAAAGAATCAGGTTGACCATTTCCAAAGTAAAGATGGCCATAGACGCACAGATAATATTGTACGAAACAAATTTTTGTACGATATTCGGCGCATTTATGGTGGGAAAAGAGCCGACCGATATTGGCAGAAGACTTAAGCTGGCCATAGACGCCAAGATCCGATCGTAAGAATCGAGGATTCGTACGATTTTCAGACCGTGTGTGGAGAGTCCCGACATTTTTCGTCCGGCGGAGATCGGTCGTTTGGTCGATCGGACAGGTTAGAAATTTTCTGTCGGCTGCCGATAATATCTCTGCGTGTATTGCCGATCGTACGATTTTCAGTGGGAGACTGTCACTAGCTTTGTCGGACATAGATATCGTATGATTGCTGTCAGGGGCAGAGCATTGTTGATCTGTTCTTTAACTAATCTGACTGGTAAGACTTTGATCTGAATGGTTAGTGGCGGGTCGGGAGATGGGAAAGTCCGATCGTACGATGATTCGTACAATCGGATCTTTGCATGGCCAGCTTTAGATATCGGTCGGCTCGCCAATCAGGCTGGATGGAAAATTTTGATCGGGGCCTTTAAAGGAACCCAAACCTCGGCCATTGTTAGTGCTGAATCATTAGATACAGGTAGAATTCTATTGTTTCTATATGTATATCTGACGATTCAGCTCTACATGTGTGTATTGAAACAAACAATCTTTCTTGGAAAGATCTTTTCCAAGAAAGATCGGAATTGTAATGTCTATGGCCACCTTTAGGCAGACTATAAGAGTCAGCTGGATCTGATAACCGTCACCTACCACTGCCAGTAGTACAGGTATGAGACCTGTTATCCAGAATGCTCATGACCTGAGGTTTTCCGGATAAAGGATCTTTTTGTAATTTGGATCTTCATACCTTAAATCTACTAGAAAAGCACTTAAACATTAATTAAACCCAATAGGCTGGTTCTGCTTCCAATAAGGATTTATTATATCTTAGTTGGGATCAAGTACAAGCTACTATTTAATTATTACAGAGAAAAGGGAAATCGTTTTTAAAAATCTGAATTATTTGGATAAAATGGAGTCTAGGGGAGAGGGCCATTACGTAATTTGGAGCTATCTGGATAAATTGCTAATCAGCCCAGTGCTAATTCAGCCACAACCTGACTCTTGTTTTTAAACTCATGTCCAAACTACTCACCAGTAGTGAGGTCAAAAAGGGGCAAAGTATTGTGCAACTGGAGCTGGGACACCATAACTGTTGGAGAAGGCCCATCACATGCAGCTGGGCTTAATTTACCATCCTGAGCCCACCTGACCTAAGGGTAACGCATGGTTTCTGGGCTAGTCTGTGCACTGATACCTGCACCCTAGATAGAAATGGTTCTGTCGAAAGCACAGCTCGATCATATAGCCTACCTGGCCTTTGGAATGATCAGGAGTTTAGGACTATGAAAGACAAGGCTTTTTGGTGGCTGTGTTAAATTGTTGGCAACAGGTTATCAGAAAAATCACACTTGAGGAAGGGCAGTTGGTGTCCCGAAACGTTTGATCATGACCTGCGTGTCCTGAGCACTTCAATAAATCTGGGAACAACCCGCTTTTGACTTAGGTATTGGTTTTCCATTTTTTTCAGAGTATGTACAACTGGTGGTGGGTGAGGCCAGTACCAACCATAACTTTTTTTTTGCATATCAGAAAAGTCTTGACATCAGCCATAGGGGTCAGGGCACACAGGCAGATTCAGAGAGATTAGTCACCCTGCGACAAATCTCCTCTTCTTCGAGGGGTGACTAATCTTCCCAAACTGCCTCCCCTGCCTTCCCGTCGGCTAAAATGTAAATCGCCGGCGGAATGGCACTTAGAGCGATTCGTTTTCCGTAGTCGCCCGAAGTTGCCTCACGAGGAAACTTCAGAAAGCCGAAGCAATTTGAGTGCCATCCGGCTGGGAATTTTGCACATTTCAGCAGGTAAGTTATTAAAATTATGTAACTGAATGAAATTACCCAACAATGTATTTTGCCACAATCATAAGATTTGAATGATTTACCGGCAGCAATTTATTTTGCTGGCAATGGAAAGATGGCAATTAAAAGCGGGTGGAAAAATGGTCTGGCTGCCACTGCCCGTACAGGCAAATGCTCAGGAAAACGTATTTATATCAAAGATGGCAAGACCACTGGAACATAAAGAAACTATTTAAAGACCATTTTAAACCCCCAAATGACATTTTGCCTAAATATCTTTACAATTTCCATTATTTTTTCAGTACCGTATATACTCGAGTATAAGCCGAGTTTTTCAGCCCCCAATATATGCTGAAAAACTCAACCTCGGCTTATACTCGGGTCAAGCGCAAAAACGGTCGCCGGTGTCTAAGAATAGTCGCCGGCGCCTAAGAATAGTCACCGGCATCCAAGAATAGTCGCCGGCGTCCAAGAATAGTCTCCAAGAATATTCGGCAGCGTCCAAGAATGGTCGCTGGCATCCAAAAACGAGACGATGGCACCTCCAATGGGAGCAGAAACCCTCAATTTTTTGATTGAAACTTACCAGAAGCTGCTGCATTTCTCACCCTAGGCTTATACTTGAGTCAATAAGCTTTCCTAGTTTTTGGAGGTAAAACTAGGTACCTCGGCTTATACTCGGGACGGCTTATACTCGAGTATATACGGTAGTTTAAAGTTATTGGATATCTGGAAGCAGTACCTGCCTGCTCCATTTTATCCTCTGTCCTGGTGGCTCTGTCTTTTGAAACAGTGTTTTAGAAGCCAGCTGATTAGATTTGCTGAAATATGCCGGCTGAAAATCTGGTGCGAATACACTGGCCTGATGTTGGCACGAAGATGCAAAAAAATCTTGTGTTTCTTTGCTGAAATCAGCCAAGTGGTTTTGACCCGCAACTGACACAAGGGTTCCTTATGTGAACAGAAGAAGAAGCTTCACAAACAACTTTCAAAGCAATGAAAATGTTTAATGAATGCATATAGGAAAGTTGCATAGAGTGAGATTTCGTTCTGTTAAGAAAAGTTTCTGGGTTTTTTTTTGTCTACATCCCCGTTAAATCTGCTTTGAAACAAGACCCAGGCATTAACAACTGCCAGCTATTTTACAGTTAGAGATTTCTATTGATATAAAAGAAAAGAGAGTGAAAAGTTGTTACCTCCTTGGCGATGGTTGTTATGAAGGCGGGTGGTCTGGCCGTGGCAATGAGCGAGAGTGCGTGTCGTGCAGAGCGGGCGGAGTCAGCTGCTGGACTCAGGGGCAGTCCAATTGTGATGCTAAATAGGGATCAGGCCAAAAAAAAGGAAAAGAGAAAGAAAAAGAAAAGAAGCATTAGAAATATAGAGTGAAAAGATTAGACACAGCTTATAATGTCAGCTCAAGGTCAATGAGTTCAGTCAGACAGTTAGAATATAATGGACTTCTAACAATGAGCAGTGATTAGAAGTCAGGGTGTTCCAGCATCAAATACTAAATCGAATAATTAAGTGTGAAGAAAACAGTATGTGCATCTGTCCAAAGTGTTCACAGTGCCTTGTTAACAAATTATAGGGACATAGCTGGGAAGGCATAGAGCAGAGAATGGGACATAGCTGGGAAGGCATAGAGCAGAGAATGGGACATAGCTGGGAAGGTATAGAGCAGAGAATGGAACATAGCTGGGAAGGCATAGAGCAGAGAATGGGACATAGCTGGGAAGGCATAGAGCAGAGAATGGGACATAGCTGGGAAGGCATAGAGCAGATAATGGGGCATAGCTGGGAAGGCATAGAGCAGGCAATGGGACATAGCTGGGAAGGCATAAAGCAGGCAATGGGACATAGCTGGGAAGGCATAAAGTAGGCAATGGGACATAGCTGGGAAGGCATAAAGTAGGCAATGGGACATAGCTGGGAAGGCATAAAGCAGGCAATGGGACATAGCTGGGAAGGCATAAAGCAGGCAATGGGACATAGCTGGGAAGGCATAAAGTAGGCAATGGGACATAGCTGGGAAGGCATAAAGCAGGCAATGGGACATAGCTGGGAAGGCATAAAGCAGGCAATGGGACATAGCTGGGAAGGCATAGAGCAGAGAATGGGACATAGCTGGGAAGGTATAGAGCAGAGAATGGAACATAGCTGGGAAGGCATAGAGCAGAGAATGTGACATAGCTGGGAAGGCATAGAGCAGATAATGGGACATAGCTGGGAAGGCATAGAGCAGATAATGGGACATAGCTGGGAAGGCATAGAGCAGAGAATGGGACATAGCTGGGAAGGCATTGAGCAGAGAATGGGACATAGCTGGGAAGGCATTGAGCAGAGAATGTGACATAGCTGGGAAGGCATAGAGCAGAGAATGGGACATAGCTGGGAAGGCATAGAGCAGAGAATGTGACATAGCTGGGAAGGTATAGAGCAGATAATGGGGCATAGCTGGGAAGGCATAGAGCAGAGAATGGGACATAGCTGGGAAGGCATAGAGCAGATAATGGGCCATAGCTGGAAGGCATAGAGCAGAGAATGGGACATAGCTGGGAAGGCATAGAGCAGGCAATGGGACATAGCTGGGAAGGCATAGAGCAGATAATGGGGCATAGCTGGGAAGGCATATAGAAGAGAATGGGACATAGCTGGGAAGGCATAGAGCAGAGAATGGGATATAGCTGGGAATAGAGCAGAGAATGGGACATAGCTGAGAAGGCATTGAGCAGAGAATGAGGCAATAGCTGGGAAGGCATAGAGCAGAGAATGGGACATAGCTGGGAAGGCATAGAGCAGAGAATGGGACATAGCTGGGAAGGCATAGAGCAGAGAATGGGACATAGCTGGGAAGGCATAGAGCAGATAATGGGACATAGCTGGGAAGGCATAGAGCAGATAATGGGGCATAGCTGGGAAGGCATAGAGCAGAGAATGGGACATAGCTGGGAAGGCATAGAGCAGAGAATGTGACATAGCTGGGAAGGCATAGAGCAGATAATGGGGCATAGCTGGGAAGGCATAGAGCAGAGAATGGGACATAGCTGGGAAGGCATAGAGCAGAGAATGGGACATACCTGGGAAGGCATAGAGCAGGCAATGGGACATAGCTGGGAAGGCATAGAGCAGATAATGGGGCATAGCTGGGAAGGCATAGAGCAGAGAATGTGACATAGCTGGGAAGGCATAGAGCAGATAATGGGGCATAGCTGGGAAGGCATAGAGCAGAGAATGGGACATAGCTGGGAAGGCATAGAGCAGAGAATGGGACATCCCTGGGAAGGCATAGAGCAGGCAATGGGACATAGCTGGGAAGGCATAGAGCAGATAATGGGGCATAGCTGGGAAGGCATAGAGCAGGCAATGGGACATAGCTGGGAAGGCATAGAGCAGATAATGGGGCATAGCTGGGAAGGCATATAGAAGAGAATGGGACATAGGGAAAGGCATTAGAGCAGAGAATGGGAATATAGCTGGGGAATAGAGCAGGAGAATGGGGACATAGCTGGAAAGGCATAGAGCAGAGAATGGGGCATAGCTGGGAATAGCATAGAGCAGAGAATGGGACATAGCTGGGAAGGCATAGAGCAGAGAATTGGACATAGCTTGCTGGGAAGGCATAGAGACAGAGAGATGGGACATAGCTGGGGAAGGCATAGAGCAGATAATGGGGCATAGCTGGGAAAGGCATAAGAGCAGAGAATGGGACATAGCTGAGAAGGCATTAGAGCAGATGGGGAATGTGGGACATAGCTGGTGATTAGGCATAAGAGAGCAGATAATTGGGGCATAGCTGGAAGCATAGAGCATGAGAATGGGACATAGCTGGGAAGGCATTAGAGCAGAGAATGGGACATAGCTGGGAAGGCATAGGAGGCAGGCAAATACATAGCTGGGAAGCAAAGAGCAGATAATGGAGGCATAAGCTGGGAAGGCATAGAGCAGGCAATGGGACATAGCATGAGCAGAAATGGGACATAGCAGGAGCATATGGGACATAGCTGGAAGGCATAGAGGAGCAGAGAATGGGATATAGCTGGGATAAGGCATAGAGCAGGAGAATGGACATAGCTGAGAAAGCAAAGAGAATGGGCACATTAGAGCAGAGAATGGCATAGCTGGGAAGGCATAGAGCAGATAGGGCTGGGAAGGCAAGAGCAGAGAAGGCATAGCGGAAGGCATAGAGCAGAGAATGGGAATAGCTGGATTTGAGCCATAGCTAGAAGGCATTGGGACATAGCTGGGACAGAGCATAGCTGGGAAGGCATAGAGCAGGAATGGACATAGCTGGAATTAGCTTGGGAAGGCAGAGCATAGAGCCATAAGCTGGGAAGGCATCAGAGATGGACATAGCCAAGAGCAGAGGAATACATAGCTGGAAACTTGGGCAGAGAAGGGACATAGCTGGGAAGGCTTGGAGCAGAAGAGAAATGGGACATAGCTGGGAAGGCATAGAGCAGAGAATGGGACATAGCTGGGAAGGCATAGAGCAGAGAATGGGACATAGCTGGGAAGGCATAGAGCAGAGAATGTGACATAGCTGGGAAGGCATTGAGCAGAGAATGGGACATAGCTGGGAAGGCATAGAGCAGAGAATGTGACATAGCTGGGAAGGCATAGAGCAGAGAATGTTACATAGCTGGGAAAGCTTGGAGCAGAGAATGGGACATAGCTGGGAAGGCTTGGAGCAGAGAATGGGACATAGCTGGGAAGGCATAGAGCAGAGAATGGGACATAGCTGGGAAGGCATAGAGCAGAGAATGGGGCATAGCTGGGAAGGCATTGAGCAGAGAATGGGACATAACTGGGAAGACATAGGGCAGAGAATGGGGAATTTTGTTTTTCAAACTAAAAGCATATTCGCAAAACATGCATAATTTCAGTCTAAAGTAGAAACCCAAAAAAACTTTGATTGATCAACTTCAGTTCTCATTGGTTTCTACACTTTCAGGCTTTTCTAAAACATCCTTTATATCTGTTGTACGTATGACCTTAAATATGGTTTTGTGGGATAGAAACAAGTGATATCCTATGGTTTCCCGTCCCAGCCATAAATACACACACAAAAGAAAGGAACGAGGAGGTCTCATTAAAGAGCAACACCAACAAGAAAAGAGGGATCTGGGTTATGGATTTGGCTTTTTTAGAAGACTATGGGGAAAAGTTCATTTGTCTCTGTACAGCAGAGAGGAGTAGGGAGATTTATCTATACAATAACCTATTGTTCTTGAATGAAAATGTAACAAACTAAAACATGTTGAAAACTCAAGTCTCTTGGAGTCATGATAAACAAAGTTTTATTTTTGTGTAATTACTGCATAAAGTAAGGAGGCAAAGCACAAAAGGGAATGTATTTCTCTATGTTATTTTCCTGATTTATTGGGGGCACAAAAATGAGCACGGGGGGGGGGGAAAGGTGCTGGCATGATGTAGAGAGTGATATTCTGAGACCATTTGCAATTGGTTTTCATTTTTTATTATTTGTGGTTTTTGAGTTATTTAGCTTTTTATTCAGCAGCTCTCCAGTTTGCAATTTTAGAAATCTGGTTGCTAGGGCCCAAATTTCCCTAGCAACCATGCATTGATTTGAATAAGAGAAATAGGAGAGGCCTGAATAGAAAAATAAGTCATAAAAGGTAGTAATAACAATACATTTGTAGCCTTACAGAGCATTGGTTTTTAGACGGGGTCAGTGACCCCCTTTAAAAGCGGGATAGAGTCAGAAGAAGAAGTCAAATAATTAAAATAAAAACTATTAAAGAGAAACATGAAGACCAGTTAAAAAGTTGCTTAGAATTAGTCATTCTATAACATACTAAGAGTTAACTTAAAGGTGAATCACCCCTTTAAAAGGCTATACCGCATAAAATACCAATTTTAAAGGGGTGGTTCACCTTTAAGTTAACTTTTAGTATGTTATGGAATAGCCAACTCTAACTTTTCAATTTGTCATTATTTTTTTTTTTATATAGTTTTTGAATTATTTGCCTTCTTCTTCTGACTCTTTCCAGCTTTCAAATGGGAGTCACTGGCCCCATCTAAAAACAAATGCTCTTTAAGGCTACAGATTCACTCTTATTGCTTTTTATTATTGATCTTTCTTATTCAGACCATCTCCTATTCATATTCTAGTCCTTTATCCAAATCAATGAATAGTTGCTAAGGTAATTTGGACTCTAGCAACCAGATGGCTGAAATTGTCAACTGGAGAGCTGCTGAATAAAAAGCTAAAATAACTCAGAAACCACAAATATTAAAAAATGAAAACCAATAGCAAATTGTCTATCACTCTCTTCATTATACTAAAAGTTCATTTAAATGTGAACAACCTCTTTAAAGGGGAAGTTAACCTTGAGTAATACAGTATGGTATTGATGTGCCGGATCCTGCAAGACTGGCAGCTGCTTGGCTGTGACATCAGAAATAGGTGGATCTGGCGCAGGTATGGAAACAATGACGTTTTTTTGGGTGGGCTTTTTACCGACCCACACAGCAATACAGTAAAGCAGCACAGTGTGAAGTGCACAGGGTTTAGAAGTAACCCATATCAACCAATCACAAATTTTGCTTTAATAACTAAATTATCCAGATGAAAATATATAGTTGACTGTTTTTTCGTGTGTAAAACTCCCTGGCAAAATACGGCCACCGTTGTTAACCCTAAACAAATCTGCCTCCACTGCAGTGTGGCATTTACGTGGACCAACAGTGGAGCTTCAACATCTAATGAGAAATTGACAAAACAGGAGGAGATTTGGGTTGTTGGGGGTATATTCACCAATCAAACATCTGCTCTGATGAGTCAGCTACAGCAAGACTAATGAAAGCCAAATTCCAATTGGATGTGACTGGTTATCACTAAACACTATACTTGTTCCTGTCCTGTTAATCCCACTGAAGTGGAGAATTGATGGTATCCAGATTCAGATTGGGATTCATATTAGGACCTGGCATTTCAAGTACACAGGAGCTTCTATGGGGCACAGTATTTCAGGGCCTATTGACTATGTGCTGCCCCTCACTGGTTGAGCACAGATCGCAGTTAATTCGGGCACCTCGGACACACATCTAGCTCTATAAGGATCAGTATGATCAGTATAAGGATCAGTTATTCGGGTGCACTGTCCCTCTAAGAGCTCATTGATAGTTGACAGTGAGGAAGTCTTCTAGAGCCTCTGATTAAAATGCACTATAAAATGTGACTTTTATTAGAGGCAGAGCTGAGAAATGCACGTGTCCTTGTCACCAGCATTCCTCTTTTATTGCCTCCCATGGAATAGGAGAAGCAACAGGCTAATTCATCTCTCAGCAGAGGCAGTATGTGGCCAGAGATTAACCCCCTCTTGCATGTTGCCTTTCATAGTAAAAGCTGTATGTGATGGAGCAGGTACATTGCACCGTCTGCCCGAGGAAGAGACAAAGGCACAGATTTCCCTGGCAGTAACAACTGTTATTGTAATGATTTCCTAACAGCAGAAAAGGCTCAATGAGTTCCAAAGTCTGCAGGTCATCATGGGAAATCAATGCACAATAAGAAGAAAATGTCCACTATAGGTCTAGTCCAGGCTCCTGACATTACAGGTCTAGTCCAGGCTCCTGACATTTCAGGTCTAGTCCACGCTCCAGACATTTCAGGTCTAGTCCACGGTCCAGACATTACAGGTCTAGTCCACGTTCCAGACATTACAGGTCTAGTCCACACTCCTGACATTACAGGTCTAGTCCAGGCTCCTGACATTACAGGTCTAGTCCACGCTCCAGACATTTCAGGTCTAGTCCACGGTCCAGACATTACAGGTCTAGTCCACGTTCCAGACATTACAGGTCTAGTCCACACTCCTGACATTACAGGTCTAGTCCACACTCCTGACATTACAGGTCTAGTCCACACTCCTGACATTACAGGTCTAGTCCACACTCCTGACATTACAGGTCTAGTCCACGCTCCAGACATTACAGGTCTAGTCCACGCTCCAGACATTACAGGTCTAGTTCACGTTCCTGGTGGGTTTATTTAATGTTTACATCATTTTCTAGTAGAGTTAAGGTATGGCGACCCATATTACAGAAAGATCCGTTATCCGGAAACCCCCAGGCGCCAAAGCATACTGTATAACTGGTTCCATACCTTTATATTGACAATGTGTTGAGTGCAGAAAGCCTCTTGCCTTTGTCTGTATGAATTTTGTGGCCACAGCCTCACTGATTGCAACCTTGCCTAATGGTTTAGAATTTAATGGCAAGAACTTTCCTTTTATTGCTCTCTCTCTCTCTCTCTCTCTCTCTCTCTCTCTCTCTCTCTCTCTCTCAAGTCATGTTTTCCCGGATCAAAATTTTGTCCTAATGTTCCCAAAAACCAATTTTTATTCCTCTGTGAATGTTATTTTTAAAATAAAGAGGTTTAAAATACTAACCAGATGTATAATTTGCCTCTGCCTCTAAATGGTCACTTCCAATGAGTCTGGCCCTTATACAGTCCTGCACCAATCACTTATTGCTTTATACAGTCCTGCACCAATCACTTATTGCTTTATACAGTCCTGCACCAATCACTTATTGCTTTATACAGTCCTGCACCAATCACTTATTGCTTTATACAGTCCTGCACCAATCACTTATTGCTTTATACATTCCTGCACCAATCACTTATTGCTTTATACAGTCCTGCACCAATCACTTATTGCTTTATACAGTCCTGCACCAATCACTTATTGCTTTATACAGTCCTGCACCAATCACTTATTGCTTTATACAGTCCTGCACCAATCACTTATTGCTTTATACAGTCCTGCACCAATCACTTATTGCTTTATACAGTCCTGCACCAATCACTTATTGCTTTATACAGTCCTGCACCAATCACTTATTGCTTTATACAGTCCTGCACCAATCACTTATTGCTTTATACAGTCCTGCACCAATCACTTATTGCTTTATACAGTCCTGCACCAATCACTTATTGCTTTATACAGTCCTGCACCAATCACTTATTGCTTTATACAGTCCTGCACCAATCACTTATTGCTTTATACAGTCCTGCACCAATCACTTATTGCTTTATACAGTCCTGCACCAATCACTTATTGCTTTATACAGTCCTGCACCAATCACTTATTGCTTTATACAGTCCTGCACCAATCACTTATTGCATTATACAGTCATATATATATATATATAATATATATATATATATATATATATATATATATATATATATATATATATATATATATATATGATGCACCAAATCCAGGATTCGGTTCGGGATTCTGCCAGGATTCTGCCTTTTTCAGCCAAATCCTTCTACCCAGCCAAACCGAATCTGAATCCTAATTTGCATATGCAAATTAGGGACAGGGAGGTAAATTGCACTACTTTTTGTCACAAAACAAGGAAGTAAAATTTTTTTTCCCCTTCCCACCCTTAATTTGCATCTGCAAATTAGGATTCGGTTCGGTATTCGGCCAAATGTTTTGTGGATTCGGCCGAATCCAAAATAGTGGATTCTGTGCATTCCTATTATATATATATATATATATATATATATATATATATATATATATATATATATATATATATATATATATATATATATATATATATATATACACATATATATATAGTGATGTATACTGTATGTGTGTGCGGTATATGAAGCAAAAGTGACCAGTTTAGCCACAGGTGATATCATATTAGGAAAGGACAATGTGATAAAAATATCCCAAACAATTGCCTTCTGTGCCGCTGATCAAAAGCTCAATTAACACTCAGGAAAATATCCAGTGCGGGGAGAGGCTGCATTTATTTCATTCATCACGGGGCCTTTTTCTCCATCAATAATGGAGAGCTGGAATAAAAAGGAAGGCCTCTCGGTACAGAAGGTTTAAGAGGAGAGACAGAAGCGAGGCAGCTGGGCTCTTATTGTCTACAGGGTAAATGAAGCACAAACAGGGGGCACACGTTGCACACACACAGCCCCCCTATATCCTTCCCTTTCTTCCATTCACCACTGGACCTGCCGTGGATGTCAGAGGCCATTTTCAATCTAAATCTTGTTATGGATTAATAAGCAAACACTTTCTGACTTATTATGCAATATATCATGATGAGAATTGCCCTGGGCTGCTGCCGGTGATCCCGTCATTTATTCAGTTATACGCAGCCATAATAATCTTTATGACAGATGTAAAAGGCAGATTACAATTACTTAGGGCAAGGCCAGACATAGCGTTCTTGCTGCGTTTTTAAAAAAGAACAACCAGGCGAAAATACGCCACTGAAACCACATGCGACCATCAACATGCGTTTTTCAGCACGTAGGATTCCTTTCCCAACATGCACTTCTCATTGTTATCATTGAATTTGGACGCCATATTTAAAATACGCTGCATATTTACGTAAAGTGTGGTTTCAAGCTAAGAGCTTGTGCTTCATATGGTCACATAATCCCTCAGTGACTTCTAATATCCTTAACATTTACAGTAGGGGGTACATTATCCCTTATAATACATGAGTGATACTCAGAGTTCCCTGTATAACTCAGCCTGCAGCCTTGTGCCTTTATATGGTCACAGAACAACCCCTCAGTGACTTCTAATATCCTTATCATTTACAGTAGGGGGTACATTATCCCTTATAATACATGAGTGATACTCAGAGTTCCCTGTATAACTCAGCCTGCAGCCTTGTGCCTTTATATGGTCACAGAACAACCCCTCAGTGACTTCTAATATCCTTTTCATTTACAGTAGGGGGTACATTATCCCTTATAATACATGAGTGATACTCAGAGTTCCCTGTATAACTCAGCCTGCAGCCTTGTGCCTTTATATGGTCACAGAACAACCCCTCAGTGACTTCTAATATCCTTATCATTTACAGTAGGGGGAACATTATCCCTTATAATACATGAGTGATACTCAGAGTTCCCTGTATAACTCAGCCTGCAGCCTTGTGCCTTTATATGGTCACAGAACAACCCCTCAGTGACTTCTAATATCCTTATCATTTACAGTAGGGGGAACATTATCCCTTATAATACATGAGTGATACTCAGAGTTCCCTGTATAACTCAGCCTGTAGCCTTGTGCCTTTATATGGTCACAGAACAACCCCTCAGTGACTTCTAATATCCTTATCATTTACAGTAGGGGGTACATTATCCCTTATAATACATGAGTGATACTCAGAGTTCCCTGTATAACTCAGCCTGCAGCCTTGTGCCTTTATATGGTCACAGAACAACCCCTCAGTGACTTCTAATATCCTTATCATTTACAGTAGGGGGTACATTATCCCTTATAATACATGAGTGATACTCAGAGTTCCCTGTATAACTCAGCCTGTAGCCTTGTGCCTTTATATGGTCACAGAACAACCCTAACATCCTTATTATTTACAGTAGGGGGTACATTATCCCTATAATTAAATCGGGTTGAAAAAAGACAAAGTCCATCAAGTTCAACCCCTCCAAATGAAAACCCAGCATCCATACACATATCCATATTGCCTTTGGATGGATAAATAAGGATATTAACAGAAAGTCACATCTTACCTCAATCACAGATAAGACAATAATGTAATCCAGGCTATGAGAACGTTTTTGAGGCATTTTATGCTCAATTTCATTATATTGGGGACATGCAATAACTTAGAGTTAACCTTTATGTAAGTGAATGACATTATAGGAATTGAGTGTCGTTTCTTGGTTAAACATCATGCACTCGCAGACAAATGCAGAATTATGGGCTTTCTTAAAGAATAATTTGATTTTATTTTGCCTCCAGAATATAAAATTCAGTTTTCCCCAATAATCCTGGCTAATTCTGAAAATGTGAACATATCAATTATACTTGCTCTTTCTGGATTATACACCCGTACACACGGCCACTTGATTCCAATATTATTTTAGAACATCAGTACAATGGAGCGCTAAGTAGTGTTAGTGAGTGCAAATGGCAACCATTGTGTTTTAATGAAGGAAAAAGTAAAATTTCCAAGGGTAACAATCAATAGTGTAACTGGATATTACTGGGCCCCACAGCAAATTATTTTTCAGGCCCCTGAAATGTCTAGAGTTTGTCCTGTTTTAGCAAGTTTTATTCAAATTGTATGAGAATTTGGGCCTCGTGGGGCCGAAGAATCTGCCATCGCCCAGGAACAAGGAAGAAGAACCTAAGGCAAGTTTCACTGAACCCAAATTATTTTTTAACTTATAGGGGGGTCCTGGCCACCAATGTTTTTTAAAAAACTTTTGTGGGGGCTGGACGCCAATGTTTTTTTTTTAACTTATAGGGGGGCCCTAACCACCGATGATGTATGTATGGAAAATTTTGCTGTACAGGGCCCCGTGATTTATAAGGCGACCTTGATTATGACCCATGTGCCCCCCTCAAGTCACTGATTGGTTACTGCCTGGTAACCAATCAGTCGAAACCAAGAGATCTGAAAAGCAGGAAGTAGTGTTCTGGCTATTATGTTACACATCCAGTCACTCCAGCCTTTATACATTACATTTTTGGCTAACTAACTATATTAGAAACATTTTTTATTTTGCACAGCCTATTTATTTACCCAGTTTTTATTTTTATACTGAAC
This sequence comes from Xenopus laevis, assembly GCF_017654675.1. Lineage (NCBI taxonomy): Eukaryota > Metazoa > Chordata > Amphibia > Anura > Pipidae > Xenopus > Xenopus laevis. Next base: position 190,505,294 of record NC_054372.1, read on the forward strand.
AATTCCTTTAAGGAACCCCACTCTTTCTGTATATCCCATTTCAACCCTGTTTTTTTTTTTTTTTTTTTAAGTGTATTTTAGAAGAAGATATTCTATTACAAGTGGAGAACTTTTTCCAGAATGAGAAATACGCGAGGAGTATCATTTTGTCTAAGAAACAGTTCCGGTTGCACGGAATCCCACAATCCTTACTTGGGGACATATGTAGCGCAAATTCTAATTCGTCACTTCCTGACAAATCTTTTTACTGTGTACATTACTCTTAGCGCTGGGAAGAATAAGCGCACACGGCAGACAAAATGAATGCTGAAAATAGGAGAGAAGATGAAAAGCAGCAGAGTTCACATAATCGTTAGATTCACACTGAGCCAACCAGGACGCACCGTTGGGGGGAAAAACCGTGTACAGAGGGTTAAAGGACGGGTCACTCCTCTGGCTCTTTAAACTATATCTTTATGTGAAACAATCAATTGGTAACGAGTCTCCTGTCCATTATAGACACAGAATTCATTACAAAAAAAAAAAAAAAAAATATATATATATATATATATATACATATATATATATATATATATATATATATATATATATATAATACATGAGTAATACTAAGAGTTCCCTGTATAACTCAGCCTGCAGCCTTGTGCCTTTATATGGTCAAAGAACAACCCCTCAGTGACTTCTAATATCCTTATCATTTACAGTAGGGGGTACATTATCCCTTATAATACATGAGTGATACTCAGAGTTCCCTGTGTAACTCAGCCTGCAGCCTTGTGCCTTTATATGGTCACAGAACAACACCTCAGTGACTTCTAATATCCTAATAATTCACAGTTGGAGTATATTATCCCTTATAATACATGAGTGATACTCAGAGTTCCCTGTATAAGGGATAATGTACCCCCTATTGTAAATGATAAGGATATTACAAGTCACTGAGGGGTTGTTCTGTGACCATATAAAGGCACAAGGCTGCAGGCTGAGTTATACAGGGAGTTCTGAGTATCACTCAGGTATTATAAGGTATAATGTACCCCCTACTGTAAATGTTAAGGATATTAGAAGTCACTGAGGGATTATGTGACCATATGAAGCACAAGCTCTTATACTGCTCATGGAACTCCAAGCTGATTTTAATTATCTAGCAATACGCACCCTGTGTAACTAAAACATTAAGCATTTATGATACAAATTCAGGTATAGGACCTATCATCCAGAATGCTCAGAAAAAAAGATTTGATACTACAAAGACTTCAAAAAAATCCCTGCCCCACTCACGTATTCAGCACTGCGATGTTGATTAAAAAGATAAAACATGAGTGTGGGTATCATATACTCAGAATCTATTGGAATGATTTAAACCTGACTGATGTGGTTTACGTTCCTATTGGATCAATAAAAACCTGTGTTCTCTTACCCTTCGTCCAAATGCTCCCTTGTCTTCAAATAATTGTTAGGGAGCCACTGCTATAAAATCGTACAACACGACAGACCTCTGCCTGTGTCCACGTGTACTCGACAGTACGTGTACAATTGTAGATATACAAGAGAGGATCAGTTAAAGGAATAACTGAAGGATGTACAACTACTAAATAAGCAGAATATTTGTCGGCACTAGTAACATGTGCAAGGTTGATGGATTATTGAATAGCTAGTCCTTCATTTAGCTAAGATCCAGAAAGCTGGTGATCCAGGGGTATTAGAGGCGACCTCACAGGTCTCTTTCTCACTCACCTTTTACTGTTCTCTATACACAGCAGCTGTATCTGTAGGCAACCTAAAAGTCTTTAATACTCCTGGCCAGTCAAGTTTTCAGCCTTGGTGGATGCCCAAGCAAATTGTAAGACCTAAGTAAAATGTTATTACTTTTTCTTGGTAGATGGTCAACTTTAGGCAGTAAAAGTTGTGAAGTTGTGTAAATCTGTCCCCAAAGCAGTGATGAAATCAGATAAAGGCTAAAGTTTCCAAGAAGGCGCTGGATTCCTCTTTTGCAAGGGGAAAAAAAGTCTACTTGTATTCCACCATTCTCTGGATCAACTAGAAGCCAGGTCCAATTTATGCGAGCCACAGGTTGAATACAGTAAGTTTTTCAAACTTCACTACAATGTAACTATTTAACTGTCCCCATAGGACTCATTTGCACAGGAACCCAGAGGAAACCCAAACATACATGGGTAGAACATACAATCTCCTTGCAGACAGCAAGACCTTGCACCACCACGCTGGTTTAATGGCAAACTAGTCTGGCTCACTTCCTAAGGCAGGGGTCCCAACATTTTTTCACCTGTGAGACACATTTCTATGTAAAAAAAGAGTTGGGGAGCAACACAAGCATGAACATAGTCCCTTGAGATGCCAAACAGGGCCGGTTTTCAGAGGCGGGCGTCCCTAGGCCATGCGGTCCTAGCGCCCTTTGCCCACACCGCTCTAGCGAGCGCAGGCACCCTGGATCCAGCACTGGGGAGCTGGGTGTCCCCAGTGCTCCCTATAGAGTGGCTGGGACGATATGCTGCTTGTAGGAATTTGCCGACCCTAGGCCTGGGCCTTTGTGGCCTTGCCATAAATCCAGGCCTGATACCAAATAAGGGCTGTGATTGGCTATTTGGTAGCCCCTATGTGGACTGACAGCCAATAGGAGGTTCTGTTTGGCAGTGCACCTGGTTTGAGGCCACTGGGAGCAACATCAAGGGGTCGGAGAGCATCATGTTGCTCCCGAGTCACAGGTTGGGGATAACTGCCCTAAGGTATAGAAAAAGACTGGTTAATACCTACATGTACATGAGAATTAGTGTGAAGAAATCCTGCAATAAATCCAAATAAGTACATCAGCTGACTTAAAGGCAGTAGAGCCTAAATGACTGATTAACAATAAATAGATAAAAATGGAATTACTCTACACACTTAATAATTGACATATTGCTCATTCTATTGAAATCATCTGACCCTCAGCTGGAAGTAAATCAAACATCTGCTGTTCTTCATTTTACCTTGGGTAAACTGCCTTTCGGAGCTATGGTGAAATAATACTGGAAAATGTGTTAAATGAGCAGGTAATAAGATATATACACTTGCTTGAGCTGAAATATCAGTGTGATAAGAGAGGCATACTTAGCAAGCTGTTTTTCAGCATCGGCACAGAGTTCCAGAAGCCCCATCAGTACGGCGGACACATCCATGTAAGGCTCCCAAACAGTAAAACCTCGTCCAATCAAATCGATGGCTGTTCTGCGAATGGTGCTGTGAGGGGGCAACTTGGGACTGGGAGGTTGCAGAAGAAGGAACGTCAGAGCCTTGCCTGTGATACAAAAAGACATATCGATTTGGAAACGGTTCCTTCAAGATGAGAGTTTACAGTAGCGTTAAAGGGAACATGTTAAAAATCAGCTTCCTCAGCAGAAACCCGATGGACTTCCAGAGGACACCAGCTAGAAAGCATAAAACTTAATGGGGAGGAAAATTGTTTGACAGACAAATCATTGCTTATGACACCTCAAGAGGCAGAGAGAGAAGGAGGAAGAGGAGAATGCACGGAACTCTGGAGCCAGCACCTTTCAGTGCTTTTGACATATTTATGAGGAGCGGCATACGGAGAATCCTTGTCGGGTAAAAGTATATGCACTTTAACTAAACAGACTTAAGACTTCAACATTAACCGATTCTTTAACTGTATTATTCAAGAGGAGAACATAAAATAGCTCCCAATATCACAAATTGATTACAGTGCCCCAAACAGGTCAAACTTAATTTAAGGAACTGAAACATGATGCAATGTTTAATCTGTGGGAAAGCTGCCAAATCTCAGATCAATAGTCCCAGAGGAACATATGTTGTTGAGACAAATTCCCTTGTGAATCCTGGGACTTTGCCCTGGGAACAGGTATCTGTCGCTGGAAAAATATAATCTGACTTACAAGGCACGGCCATGCTGAGACCGACTGGTCTGCTTATTTCTCCAGCCCCACAAAATAAACTAAATATTGACATGATTTGGTCAAACACTAAGGGGCAGATTTACTAAGCTCGAGTGAAGGATTCGAATTAAAAAAACTTCGAATTTCGAAGTGTTTTTTGGGCTACTTCGACCTTCGACTACTACTTCGAATCGAACGATTCGAACTAAAAATCGTTCGACTATTCGACCATTCGATAGTCGAAGTACTGTCTCTTTAAGAAAAACTTCGACCCCCTACTTCGGTAGCTTTCAATGTTAGCCTATGGGGAAGGTCCCCATAGGCTTGCCTGTGATTTTTTGATCGAAGGATATTCCTTCGATCGTTGTATTAAAATCCTTCGAATCGTTCGGTCGATCGATCGCAGGATTTGCGCTAAATCGTTCGACTTCGATATTCGAAGTAGAACGATTTTAGTTCCTAGTCGAATATCGAGGGTTAATTAACCCTCGATATTCGACCCATAGTAAATCTGCCCCTAAGAGGGTTATTTATCAAAATCAGAAATGTTCTCACTATTGTCTGAAAACCACTCCGATTAAATCCGCATTAACTTCCTCCCCTGTTTATCAATACATTTTCAAGAAAATTTCTTGTGCGGGAAAAGACTCGATAAAATTGTGAATAAAAATATGAATCGTACGAGTTTCAGGATTTGTCGCTGAAAATGGCGACTTTTATTAATCTGATGCCCGAAACCTACAACTTTTTGACGCCCGAAACCACAAAATCTTTGGATTATTGAACGAAACCCAGGGCAGATCAGGATATCTTCAAAATGTCGACAGGACATCTGCCATTGACTTCTACCTGAACTCGGCACGTCTGAGTTGGAGTACTTTTTTATTCGGACTTTAAACACCATTTGGGTTTAATGAATCTCAAAAAACGTAGTTTTCTTTTCTGCCAAAAAAAAAATGGTGTTTTTTTTTGTGCAACCAGAAAAAAAATTGGACTTTGAGGGGCACATTTACTTAGCTCGAGTGAAGGATTAGAATAAAAAAAAACGTAGAATTTAGAAGTATTTTTTTGGCGACTACGACTTCGATTACGAATCAAACGATTCGAACTAAAAATCGTTCGACCATTCGACCATTCGATAGTCGAAGTACTGTCTCTTAAAAAAAAAACTTCGACCACCTACTTCGCCACCTAAAACCTACCGAGCATCAATGTTAGCCTATGGGGAAGGTCCCCATAGGCTTTCTAGCCAATTTGGGATCGAAGGAAAATCGTTCGATTGATGGATTAAAATCCTTCGAATCGTTCGATATTCGAAGTTGAAGGATTTAACTTCGATGGTCGATATTCGACCCATAATAAATGTGCCCCTAAGGGTAGAACTACCCGTACGATTTCTGTGCGTTTCTGTCGGATCCGACACTGGGCGACAAAACGCCCGTGTCAAGTCGGATGCAACGGTAAACAAGGTAAGTAATATAAGTCAGATGGTGTTGACACAACACGACTGTCAGATGCATTTTGTATGACTTACCTTGTTTACAGTTGCATCCGACTTTGTCGCCCAGTGTCGGATCCGACAGAAACGCACGGAAATCGTCCGTGTAGTTCTACCCTAATAAATAACCCCGGCTGTGGATTGTTAGAGACAATGCATTAACCTGCACCAGGTGTAAAATGAGGTTCTTGTTAACAGCTTAGAATTCTACTGTATGTGCACAGTATGTGTATCTGGCCTGCTACATTAAAGGGGACCTGTCACGCTAAGAAATAATTCCAAATTCTTTGCTATGATGTTAGTTGAGCAAAATAAACTTTACTTACACTATATTTATTATTTAAATTGTGTTTCCTTTAGTCTTGGAATTACACAATCACAGCAAGCAGGCAGCAGCCATTTTGTGGACACTGTTATCAAGAAAAATTGTGTATCACCCCCAAAATCTTGTGTATGCACCAGAATGGGGGACCCAATGACCACGTGCAGTGCCCTACATAATTATAGAGCCTGAGGAGTGAAGGGGAAATTTGAGGAGTGCAATGACATGTAGGAATTGCTGAATGGAAAGTGAAAGTAATCGACTGCCTCAGGCATAGAGGAGGGGAAAGTAATATTTGATGGACAGCTCAGATACTTAAACACCTTTATAACAGGTATGGATGTTTTAACGAAAAAAATAATTTGTGTTCCATGTTTAATTTGCAAAGGACTTTCATTATGCAGCTTTTTATGTGTAGGTGACAGGTCCACTTTAAGTTCCATATAGAATCTCATACATACAGTACCTCTATGTCACCTCCTTTATCATTTCAGAATAAAGTGGCAGATTTAAACTGAAGGATAACTGCTGATATACAGACACGAAGCTCTCCCAGACAAGTTTGGTATTTGGCTTCTTGAAGAAATCAATGCAGGATACTCTATTCCCCATAGTCATGTCAACATAGTGGAGTAGACATACCATGGATAGTTTTTCTTGGTAGAGAAATACTTCATCATTTCTGTAGACCATTGGCACATAGTATACAGTATAAATTACAAGAGGGGTGTATAACCTTTGTGTAAAGGTCTCTGAGGAAGTGCAGTGACACGAAACGCGTCAGACCTTGGACGCTGTTCTTAATACCAAGATTTATCTAATAAAGTAATGTTTTTTAAGTAAAGAAAAAAACTTTGAATGGAGCAATTCTTGTGACCTTTGAGTGCGCCGCTGCGTGAATAGAGGTGTACAGTGGATATAGACGTTCTTCTTAGTGACGGACTCAGGGCGGGAGCACCTGGGTCACATTGCCGACTGGGTAAGAACTCTAACGGATTGTTTAAGATTGAATTGTTCACAGGAAGAGAGCTGTAACAGCTCCATTTTACAAGCGTAGGGTCCGGGGCTCGATGCACCTGGACCAATAGATGGGAATGGTGAGAGGCCCCTGTTTATAAATGTTTATACTTAGAGATCTATACTTGTGATAAGTCGGCTCATTTTGATTTACATCGATCCCGAGGTTAAGCGCTGGATAAACTTATGTTGTAACCTTTGTGTAAACCCCAATTTTTTTTTTAAATAGCAAAGTTCAAATTGCACAAAGTATCAATTATTAAAAAAATGTGAATCCAGTCTAGGGTTGCTGCCTGGCTGGTATTAAAAATGACATTGCCGGTAAATTTGACATGCCCTATAATCGCAGTCTGCCCTTCCCCTCTCCACTGCGGAACTCCTCCTAACCACAGGTCCACCTATTTCCCAACTTTATTTCTTCCAACATGCCTGTTCCTCTATATGTCATAGTCCCACCCCAAATTATGTCACAACCCCCCCTACAAGTGTCAGCAAGGCCCGCCCCCAACCCTAAGACCGATAACAGGCAAGTAAAAAGGTGGCAACCCTAAGCCAGTCCCAGTGTAGATCACATTCTCAGCATGTCCTGAAGACAAGATCCTGATCTATCTCACAAAAAAGCCCATCTGGTGGAAGAAGACTCTTAGCACTTGACCAACTTTGGGGAGCTACAAAGACTCCAAAAAGTTTTGATTGGGTGGTTGTGTACAAACTTCTTTAGGGTGAAAAAGCGCCAATTGTTTGCCTGAGACACTGGTGCCTAAATGCACATCCATCAGGTATCAAGTGGGGAGGCCAGGGATCTGGCTCAACATACAGATCAGTAGTTGAAGAGTGTGTAGCATGCTTTATAATGCTCATAGGCTAGCCCAATAATGGAAAACATAAATCTAAATTTACCAGGACCTGTACCAAAATGCAGAAATGCCCATACATTCTTCATACCAGTAAGTGAGATGAAATGTGAGGCCTCAGCTCTCCTTAATGAAAGGCACACATCCAAGAAATGAGTTCCCACATGTGGTACTGAATAACCCTGCAGGCCTATGACTGTTGTGCACAGCGGGCCAGGTTAAACAACCTCATGTAGGTGTGTGGAACATTACAGCAACACAGCGACAACCTACATCTATTTCTTTTCTCTCAACGTTGTTGGAGTCATCTGACAGCTTCATTCCACAAAATCAAATATTTCCTCCGCTCTGGGGAAGGGCCATCAAATACTAAGTGTGTTTGGATAAGAGGTGAGCAAACAAGACTGGAGCACAAAACGTTAGCTCCTATATTACAGCTCTTTCTAAATGCAATAACATCTAATCCAACTTGTGTAGGGTGAATATCCGCTCTACAGCTCTTCAACACTATAAACACATCCATTTAGCCGATACCAGCTGTGGTTTCCTATAAGGACTGCACCAACTATAATATGCTGTTCATGTCTTTGCACTCCCTTATTATCTTTTCTGCAGCAGAAACGAGGACACTCAGGTCAGTTGCTGCAGCCATTTTATATTCAAGACCTATGTAGAGGTCAACAGGGCTGCTTAGAGAAATCTCCGGACGGCCTCACTTGGCATTTAAGAAGAAACCTTGAAGGTTATTTCTAGAGGAAGCACTTGAAAATGTGCCACAATTGAAGTTTTAATTTCCAAGCAGCAAACAGAAACCTTCCGTGATTTTCACATGGGCTTACATTTTGCTTGGTTCCATATATCTCTTGAAGAAGTCTTTGGGGCATATAAATTACACGCTCAAGCCAGGGATTATTAGCAAGGTCACTGTCAGCAGGCACACTAAATTAAGATTCCGACACGATTCCTCTGGGAGAATCACTAGTATGAGCCTCTTCCTCAGAACAATGAGCCTCCTCTTCAGAACATTAGATATTTACAAGAGAATCTGGTCATTTACACAGTTATTTCTGTTGCCCTACTAAAGAGTGAAAAAATGGCAAAGGAATAAAGGTTTTTTTTTCAGTGATAAAATATTTGTGTTCAATTATTTAAGCTCTGCCAACACTCCCTGTATGTGGCTTGTGGACCCAGAAACTAGGAAGTAAAAACTCAATTATTTAATTAAGCATTAATCATGGTTTACTAAATATAATTTTTACAGTGGTTATCCTATTGATTTACAGCTAACTCCAACTTGGGGGGTCTTATTTATCTAAGTCCGAATGTATCTGATTATTTTAATGTAAAAAGTCAGACCAACAAGAAAAAAATTAATGGAAATCCGAATCATACAATTTTTTCTGATTTCTTGCATGAATCGCTAGATTTTTTCGGATTTTTGTCAGAAAAGCCTGAAATAGTCGGATTTTCGGGCTAATTCTAGTGCAGACCACAGAAACTTCCAAATAGGATAGGGACCTCTACCTTTGACGTATATACAACCTCAGCAGGTCTTTTTGCAGCAATGGGTTTTAATAAATCCAGAGAACTTCGAGTTTTTTTTATAGTAAAAACTTTTACTATAGACTTTGAACAACCCCCTGTGTGTATGCGAACACACACACACACATATTTTTAGCTCATAAAATGCATGGATGGGGCATGTTGGGGAGAGGTCAAAAACATCCCAGAAATAATCTGTGGGTTGCTGAAGTCTCAATTAATGGTTACAGAGCACCAGTTCCCGCTTGGCTCCTCAACAATCTGTGGCATAAAATTGTCATATGCCAAGTTTAGAAATACTGTCCTGGCAGTACTGTTGCCCCAGTTAATTTCTGGGTAATTAAAATGCTCCATTATGATTTCTTGCCCCAAATTAGCAGCCATTTCTCTTTGCAATAGAAGCTTAGCCTCTTCTTTTACACTAACTTGAGGGGGTCTGTAGCATAACCCCCTACAATTAATTTGTTGGACTCTTTACAATCTGTAAAAATCTCCACAGAAAAAAGGCTTCAGCTCCCTCATTTTTCACCTTGACTTTTTCTCTTATATTGGCTTTTAGACCATGCTTAAAGGGGACATGTCAAACTAAGAAATAATTCTAAATAATATTTTATGATGTTAGTAAATCAAAACAAACTTCACTTACACTATATAAATTATTTTAATCTTGTTTCTTTTAGTCTTGGAATTCCCATTCAAATCAAGCAAGCAGGAGCCATTTTGTGGACACTGTTATAAAGGCAAGCTTTGTATCAGCCCAAAATCTTTTGTGCTCCAGAATGGGGCACCTGATACCCATGCCCATACATAGGCTACACAATTAGATGATGAGAAGGGAGGGGGAATGTAAGATGTGCAGTGAGATCTAGGAAGTACTGAATGAAAAGTGAAAGCAATTGCCTGCCCTGCTTACGCCTAAAAATTCGATTTTTTTTTTTATAGTAAAAAAAAAGTCCTTCTGAAACAAAGTATAGCCTCCTATAATGACTCTACATGTTCCAAAATGTTTCAACCAGCTTCTGAATTGTGTAAATACCACTTGTAGCCCTTTCTGCCATAATAGATCACTCCCAACCAAATCTTCGCCCCATTTTCTCTTACTATGACCTCTAACCTCTAATCTTCCTCAACATTACTCTCTCCCACCAAGCCTAGTTTAAAATCTCTTTTAAATTATCATTGAGGTGCAGCCCACCACTGTCAATTAAGCCACTTAAAAAGCTCAGTTTTCCAAAAACCCAAATCCCTCCTTCCTACATCAATCTCTCAGCCACATACAATGCAACTGCAATTAGTTTGAATTAAGCATCACCTGGTAGAAGAGCCAAGCACTGTACCTGTTGGGTAATACTTCGTTATTTTCTCCTTGATAAAAGGAGCGAGGACTGAGCCAAATCTCTAGTTACTTCCAGCTAAAGGACATTTCCACCATTGCAGCCCAATGGTTCATTCTCCTAGAGATCTTTCTATACGCTTCAACTCACAGCCACAAAAACCAATCATTTCAAGACAGGCAAATGTAAATAAATAAAGCACTGAATGTAACTGGAGATAGGGCATTGGTTTTTGTATTTAGCTGTGTGATAAGGCACACTTTCTACAGGCATATTGTGTTATAAACCTCAGCAATAGAAAACAGTAGGAAGGCAACTGTCCAATGGGTAAGTCAGGTAGAACCTAAAACAAAGGCCATAACATAAATCAGTTTTAAACTAATTGCTGAATGACCATGGCCTTCCTGTTGGAATTATTTATAATATTCATTGACATTCCAATTAGATGCATTATGAGTTATGTTATTGCAGCGTGAACAAATTTAATAAACAATAAGGAACCATTTATTTAAATGTGTTGATAAATAGAAGAAATTAAAACCTTTCTCTGACCATTCTTGCTGCAGAGCGAGCTTTCTATGACCATCAGTTGGCACCGTACATACATCTTATGGCACAGAACATGGACTCAAAACTGGTCTTGCCCATGTGTGTTATTCATGGAAATGCCCTTGTGCAACTCTAGGGAGCATCACCTGAGCTCATGCTTCCTTAATACTAGATACAGGATACAAATAAATGGCTTGGCAAATGAATGATTTTTATTAATTGAATTATTATTTGTTGTTATCGGTCATTATATAACCTCGTTTGCTTATTCCTAGACTGGCCATCCAGCTTGTGCGCTCCCTATCAAGCACATACGCGCACAACGTTGATGTGAACGGGCGTGCATGTCATCATGACGTGTCGGACCAAATAAATGGAACAACAGAAAGGTGGTCATATTCTGTTTTTGGCCCATCATACATGCTTCTTGACCATCTGAGCGTGTATGACCAACCTGGGGGAAATTTTGACTTTTCTAATTATGTGATCCTGGTCTTTTGAAGTTCATTGGTCATGGTGGAAAATTTGCAGTGGTTGGCCACAAATTAAGCAAAGACGAGTCACAACTCTATGGAATCTTTTTACTACCTGCTGTTTCAATGGTTCCACCAGTTGAACCAAATAAATGGAAGAACACAAAGGTGGTCACATACTTTTTTGGCCCATCATACAGTATCTGACCATTTTGGTTCATCCTACTTGCCACCTTAGAGGCATAATTATTGGAATATCATATTATTCAACTCTGCCATACCATTTAAACCTTAGTGGGCCTCAAAATACTTGGCCAGTTGTTGCTTCAAAACCTGGTACTTGGGCAGCAAGCAGCACAGGGCCTTTAATGGATTGCATGCCTTTAACAATGTAGTGCAATGGCAGAGACTTGCCTAGTTAGGAAGTTATCATCTACAGTGAGCCAGCTTTGAAGTCATCCCTTATAATAATCTACATATTTTAGGTTTGTGTATGCATTTATGACGCTTTGCATATAAACTTCAACAGGTACTGTACATGATAACTGCATGGCCCATATTCTGATCATTCATCTTCAAAAACACTGAACCTGACAAAATGCTCACTCACCTGCAACAAAGGGGAAGAATATAACAAAGGTAAATGGGCATTTGCGACTCTGCCCTCCTTATAGTCTGGACATCTTTGTTTAAACTTTGACTTGGCTTAAATGAAGGAATTAATATTGACAAAAACATCAACTAAGCTAATGAGTTATTAGTTAAAGCAATAAACATGCCACATTAGAGTCAGTGCAGCAAAAGAGGTAATTAGCCCTGCAAAAGCTCAACTGATTGGAGCTGTTCAGTCTTCGCTCTTAACCTTTGAGTCCATTATCTAGTATAGGACAAGCAGTGGCTGGGCTAATGCACATTCTCCAATACACATCAGCTCTGCTACAGTAGCCAAAGACTGCATTAACCTGCATTAACAGCACTGGGTTAATAGAAGTGTCTTATCATTTTCAACATGTTTATAAATTAACGTAAAAGAACAATATTTTGCAATTTGCATAAAAAAAAATTGTAAGAAGAAATGTATTTCGGGTACGTTTGGAGGAAAACAAAAAATTTGACGTTATGTTTTATGAAGGCAGAAGCAAGGCTGGCTACAATTATTATCAATGAGCCACTGGAGAGAGTATTAAAATCTTGTAAGAAACGAGATGCGGCGGGAAAAAGAGAGAAGTCATTTTAGGATGGGCGCTTGTTATTATTTATTTGCATGGTGCCAAAATATGTTATAATACAATATACTCCAGGGAAGGATTGCAGAAGGAGATAAACAATATAGCTAACGATTGGTAGCTTCAATTACACCAGGTGAAAATTGTTGCAACAGTCAACTTGTAATATAAAGAGGAAGAGAGATGTTTAGAAGAGGAATGGGCAGAGGAATGGGCAGAGGGTGCTGTCTGGAATACACAAGTGGACTGCGTTTGGTTTACTCGAATAGAAGTATCCTGGGTTGGCAACAACAAAGGAAAGGGGAGGTGGATAGGGACTACTGCCCAGAGGTAATTGCAATATTGGGGCAGAAACATATTATATTGAAACACATTCAGTGACTTTATTTTTTTTCTAGTTAATAAAAATGGATGATGAAGTGCAGTGTGAAAAGTGTGATTTCAGATGTGAATTGCCATGTGCTTTACCCAGAGCATAGCATTTTTTGCTATAACGTCAGCATCATTGTGGGTGGGTTATGTTCACAACAACTGTGCTAGTATTGGCAAATCAACGGTAATTGCACAAGCGCACATTTGTGAATGTGAGTGGCAGTTGCCGATTTGGTAATGGGGATGGCATTAGTGTGTGATTTTTTTGGAACAAGGCTGATGAGCCCAGTGACTGCAGAAGGAACCCCGGCGCTACCACCATGTCCACATTCAACTTGAAGAACATTTGTTTGGCTTCACAACAACAATTGCAAAAGTGCAATTATTAGTTTTGGCTAATTGCGAAATTAGTGGATATTTACCCAATTCAGCTTCCAAGCAAGTGTTACACAATGGGAGAATAGGGCTACATAACTTCAACTCTACAGAGCCAAGTTGTAAAAAGCTACTGTAAAATGAAACTGCTCTTTCATAGTGTATGTTTTTATATTTTAAACAGAATCTACTCTTCTTTGAAGGCTTTTCACTAGGTACTCCAACTTATATCTGAGGGAGGCAACATTTCTTCTTCTTCTCTCCTGCCTCCGAAGGTGAAGGAATATTTAACTCAACAGCTGCTGCACTGGTAGAGGCTGACTTCAAGAGATGGAGGTTTAGCCTCCTGAAAAGAAATTAACCACTATATATGCATAAAACAAAAAAGAAACCCACGATGTAGCATTGACCAGCTGCTATTTTTTACAGCGTTCGGACCAACTCACACTCTGGAGTTGACCAGCTGCTGGAATCAATATACAACCATAATCTGCACACACAAAAAATTCAAATGCTTAAATTCAGCCTTTTTAAATCCCTTTAAATACAGGTCACAAAAATTGAGATGAGGTGCACCACAGGTTCATATACACGTTCTCCAGGCTGGAAAGCCTTGTTATTGGTAGTCAATATCAGAACTCTTCATCCACATTGTTAGGATTTGCTTTCTTTCAGCTACAAGGACTTTTTTATGTAGAGGCTTCTCATATGCATGGAAACCACAAAGGGTTTCCAAAAACTGTTGCCAAACAAGTTAGCATGGAATTGTTGAGAATGCAGTATATACTGTAGCATTACAGTATATACTGCATTCATTGGAATCACAATCCCTCATCCAAATTATGAAATAAGGCCCCTGACCACCCCATACTTGAGACTGCACATGGCAATGTTAAATTAGTGTTCAGTTGCTGGCCTATAAAAGAAGCCCATTCTCTTGACCAGCCGTTTTTGTTCTTGTTCTTTCCAAAGACTGAAGTTGGGCAGCAAATGCTCCAAATAAAGACATGATTTAATAGGGGGTATCTAAATACTGTTAAATATACAGTGTCTCTTTCAGACTTACAATATATAGGGATGCACCAAATCCGCTAGTTTGGATTTGGCCAAACCCCCTTATCCATTGTGAACGATATGTCTGAATACCGAACAGAATCCAAACCCTAATTTGCATATGCAAATCAGTGAGGGGGAGAGAAAAAGAGAGTCAAAAATGTTTTCACCTCCTTGTTTTGTGACGAAAAGTCACATGATTTTAAGGATTCGGATGAATCGTGCTGAAAATGGCCGAATACTGAAGCGAATCCCGGATTCGGTGCACCCCTAACAATATATAACGTTATAAAAAAAAAAAAACACCAAATCCAAATAAATAATAAGTGGGCAAATGTTTAGAAACTTTAATGAACAGGAAAAGTAAGGACGGGCATACATGTGACAGCCTTTCCTGCCTATTCGAGGCTTATTTAAACCAATGCAACAAGGCCATTTTTCTTCCTTTCAAATATCTACACTTACTGAATCAAATGTGAAAGCAAGATCAATTTTGTTCCAAGACAGTAAATGAGCTTTAGATCAGTTTATGGAAAGCACCAAACAAGGCTTTACCTTAAACATGCTTTGAAGCCAGCTTCTCACCTTGTTTCAGAGTCAACTTATAATTTTGAAGGACAGTCTTTATTTTTGACTTTGTCCTTGAAATTTTGCACCTGAAACTGCCTACCTCATAGACATATACCAATATTCTTGGAACAGAGACAGCAGGATTGTAAAAGCATGAATTCTTTACCATGGGCACCCAGGTAATGAAACATGAGCACACGTTAAACATCGGAAAGTTCAAAAAGAACATGAGAAAATAAAATTACTGTTATTGTTCAGAGACAATCTCTATTCCGTAAATATAAAGAATTTTTTTTTTTAAACTGTGTTCAAAATATGAATTGAGACAGGGAAGTCTAATTTAAAGACAATGGGCATGATAACAGCGCTGTGAAATAAGTTGGCGCTATATAAATACATGTTAATAATAATTTTAAAGGGATCCTGTCATCGGAAAACAAGTTTTTTTCAAAACGCATCAGTTAATAGTGCTACTCCAGCAGAATTCTGCACTGAAATCCATTTCTCAAAAGAGCAAACAGATTTTTTTATATTCAATTTTGAAATCTGACATGGGGCTAGACTAGACCAGCTGCCCCTGGTCATGTGACTTGTGCCTGCACTTTAGGAGATAAATGCTTTCTGGCAGGCTGCTGTTTTTCCTTCTCAATGTAACTGAATGTGTCTCAGTGAGACATGGGTTTTTACTATTGAGTGTTGTTCTTAGATCTACCAGGCAGCTGTTATCTTGTGTAAGGGAGCTGCTATCTGGTTACCTTCCCATTGTTCTTTGGTTTGGCTGCTGGGGGGGAAAAAGGAGGGTGGTGATATCATTCCAACTTGCAGTACAGCAGTAAAGAGTGATTGAAGTTTATCAGAGTACAAGTCACATGACTTGGGGCAGCTGGGAAATTGACAATATGTCTAGCCCCATGTCGGATTTCAAAATTGAATATAAAAACATCTGTTTGCTCTTTTGAGAAATGGATTTCAGTGCAGAATTCTGCTGGAGCAGCACTATTAACTGATTCATTTTGAAAAATTTTTTTTTTCCATGACAGTATCCCTTTAATAATTACATCTCAAAAACTGGTGTAGGGTTGTCCAACGTTCCCTGGAATTCTTGTTGTGAAACCCTAGTATTAAACAGGTTCTCTAGCACCATCTCCATTTTTATTGATTTGCCACTTTTTTATTCCCTTGTGTGATGGAATATTATTTTGTCCTTCTCTGAATGTGCATTTGGTTGTACGGTCACATAAAATACGGTCACATAAAATATGGCCACAGGAAGGTTACCTTCTTAGTCATGCGGATAAATGAATGGCCGAACACTGGGAGCCTTGAGCTGGAAGATTTCTGACGTATTTGCACTGTAATTATGTAATGTCAATCAATCCCTCTAAATAAAAATAAATAGCAAAGATCATTGCTAGATTACTTCATCTTCTGCTCTACAGGAGATTATAAATGTCAGTTTACTTATAGTCTTCCGTCCGGTTAATCCATACAATTTAATGCTGTTCAAATTAAAGGAGCTATGGAAGGTGAGGTTCAATTTCCATCACTGTTATGTGAATTCTAAACTGGAAACCTTTTCTACCATTTTTTAAATTTACAACAGAATAAAAAGGGGTAAAATTAAGGTGCAGAGTGGAATGAGGCAGTAAATTCCATATTACTGATTTTTAAATGAAAATTTAGTCTCTTCTTCAGGATCAACAGTAAAATACTAACATCTCCTTACTCTCTGTAGAATGCACTTTACCTGCAGTTCTGGTGAGGAACAAATGGACTTCACGTGCCAGTCTCAGATTGCATTGAGACGTTTTCTCACGCAATATTTTATATTAGAATAGGGGTCCAAAATACTCTCTTTTAGAACATGTGTTTGCCCATTCATGTAAAGCTGTCTATAATTTTGGAACATTATTATGGTAAGCATGTGAAATCCTGGTGAAAAAAACATTGAGAACTAACTATGAACATACAATGGCCTGAAAATTGTTGATAACCTCTACTTGAAACTTATACATAAATAACAAAGGGAATTATTAAAATAAAGAGATGGAGCTAGATGATATCTCCATCCTCTACAACTGCAATAATGGAACTGCTTTGGATATGATGAATGGGCATAGAATAAGTTAATCATACAGGAACATTTTTTTTAGGATAAAATTAAATTTAAACATTTGAAATCCACCCAGATGCCCATGTATATATGCATTAAATGCAGTAGTTACCAAAGGGGCATAGGTCTGCCACTCAGAATGAGGGGGGAATAGACAAAATAAAACATGGTGTTGGCATCACTGCCACTGAGGTCCTTTCCTATATATATATATCTCTTCAGTGGAACCTCAGGATGTGTCTCTTAGTGTATCTAAATTAGTGTATCTCTAAAAATCGGAATTCCAACCAAGAGACTTGTGTTGATGAGCAAACCTTTGAAGTTGACCATGACCCATAGTTGGTTACCGTGTTTCAAATCACTTTTCTGTCTGTCTGTTCTGTCCGTCTGTTCTGTCTCTGCCACTCGCAAGTTAGTATTACTCCTTCAAGATGCAGATGAGAAAACCACATACGAGAAAAGAGTCTCAGTGCTACCCAACCGTGAGAGTCTTAAGACGTAAATAACTCCATGCAAGAACATTAGTAAGGTTTTTGATGATGTTTGGGATCAGGCCTGACTCATAGTTGCCATTCCAAATCATCCTGCAGTTAGGTTAAGGTCAGGTCTGTGCAGGCCAGTCAAGATACATGCTTGTTCAAGAAATCACCCATGCCAATGATAAAGGCATTAATAGAATCCACCATCACATCATCATGCGGCAGGGCATTCCACAATCTCACTGCCCTCACTGTGAAGAACCTCCAACACTGTTCCTCTAGTCTAAAGGAGGGGGTAGGCTTTTCTATGGGATAAGAGAACCCTATATATGTCTATAATAACTCTAATGTACTTGTAAAGTGTAAACGGGTCTCCTCGAAAATGCCTTTTCTACAGAGAAAACCACCCCAACCTCGATAGTGTAGTCTTATAGTTTAAATCTTCCATTACTTTTAGTTGTACATATACTCACAAAATATGATTAGAATCCCAACTAATATAGTGTATTTTATCATAGGCTTTATGCGTTTTGTGCCATAGTTTATGTTATCAAAGGCCTTATGCGTTTTGTGTCATAGTGTATTTTATCATAGGCCGTATGTTTTTGTGCTGCAGTGTTTAATCATAGGCCTTAGGCTATGGGCAAACAGGCAGTTGGCTCTGGCCCGCACACAGGCCGATCGGATTCAAATCAACGAAGATGCGGCACAGAGCAGATCTGCTTCTGTCAGCCTCCAAAAATATGCAGGAAGACAACAGCCAGAGCCAACAGCCTGTGTGCCCATAGCCTTATGCGTTCCATGCTGTAGCATACTTCTTCATAGACCTTATGTGTTCCATGCTGTAACACACTAAAGGATAAGCCTTATGCATTTTGTGCTACAACATATTTAATACTAGGCCTTATGCATTTCGTGCTGTAACATATTTAATCATAGGCCTTATGGGTTCCATGCAGTAGACCACTTATTTCTAGGCTTAAAAGTCTAGGAATAAGTATGCTACAGCATGAAATGCATTTCCTTTTCCACCAGATGTTTTTTCTATAAGGACTCTTTAATTCACACCTTTTTGCAGGATCTGTGACAACCGACTTAAGGCCTGGGGTATGTGCATCCGGGCCCACGTTTCTACTTGTGAGCTTCACAAGATGATATATTTGATATAATCACATTTTGTTTCCCCATGGAAAACAGAGAACAGATCATTTTTCTAAAGGCTCGATCCCGACAAGAACTAAAGGAAAACATTTTTAAGATGAATAGTAATCAATAAAAATTGAGGTTGGCAATGAAACAGAAAATATATAATTGCTTGGAGTAAGAATTAGAGAGGAAAGTCTCAATTACTCATCAGTATTGTACGCCAGAGAAACGACAGCTCAGTGAAAGCCTTAGACAAAGCACAAAGGTGATGGGAAGAAGCATGCATAGCATTCCATATAATACACTGTAACTCCTTAGACCTTGGTGAAACATGTATTATTCTACAAAGAAACCATGAACAGACAGATTCAAATTTTAATTTAAAGCAGGTCCCCATGCTTCCTATAAGGGGTCATGACTTAACAACCACCTAGGGTAATGCAATGAAATCTTAGCGGGCCAGATATCGGATACACTGTGTCTATGGGTTGCTGGATTCAAATAAATATATAATGCCATAATAGCATGGCCACAAACTGGGCTAGTAGACAACCCTGGTCTACAGGAACAAGGACACACGTATCAGGAAGCATGCATCTCCTGCAGATGTCAACTGCAATGAAGTCATGAAAATGATCATAGCAAACCCAGTCAAGATTTTTAACAAGTTACTGTACTTACATGTATGTCGAGCAAGAGAATAGTTTGACCCCCCGTGGGTCAGCCCAAATCCGTCGGGAATCTGACTAGAGCTGCGTGGACGTGTGAGCAATTTCGGAGGCTCTATCTCAGCTCCAAACTCAGCGCCTATGACCCCCAGAAGCACGATCGCTGTTGCCTGCTTTCGCCTCTCTTCATAAGAAGGTGATGCTTTCTTCAGAGGAGGAACATTAGAGAGACAGCCTGAAAAACATAAAAAATAGGCAGGTATGATCACATTTTAGTGGTAATTATAAATGAATGTAAATATAAACATCCAAGCTTATAATGCGAGCTTGGAGTATTGTCTAATACGCTTAAAGCGGATCTGTCACATACACATCAAAAGCTCCATAATGAAAGTCCTTTGCAAATGAAACATGGAACACAAATTCTTTATTTCATTAAAACATCCATACCTGTTATAAAGGTGTTTAGATATCTGAGCTGTCAATCAAATATTATCTGCCCCGTCTTCATGCCTGACGCATATTAGTCAATTACTTTCACTTTCCATTCAGCAATTCCTAAATGTCACACACTCCTCACATTACCCCTTCCCTCATCAGGCTCTGTAATTGAGTAGGGCATTATGTGTGGGTAGTAGGTCCCCCATGCTGGTGGATACACAAGATTTTGAGGTAATAAACAATTTGTCTTAAAGGAAAACTATACCCCCCAAACAATGTAGGTCTCTATAGAAAGATATTGCATAAAACAGCTCATATGTAAAATCCTGCTTCAAGTAAATAAACCATTTTCATAATAATATACTTTTCTAGTAGTATGTGCCATTGGGTAATCATAAATAGAAAGTTGCCATTTTAAAAAATAAGGGCCGCCCCCTGGGATCGTAGGATTCACTGTACTCACAAATATACCAACAAACCATACATGTTAGGTCACATGAGCCAATTAACAGACAGAGTTGTGTCTTTTGCTTCCACACTTCTTCCTGTTACAGTTAGAGCTGCAGTATTTCTGGTCAGGTGATCTCTGAGGCAGCACACAGACCATCACGAAATGGTGGTTCAAGGCAAGAGATGTAAAAGGGCAATATTTACTTATATATTCCAGTTTGGTAAGATTCTTTAATATGCCACTTAATATGATATGAACTATCTGTTGCTTAAGTGTTCATTTTGGGGGTATAATTTTCCTTTAATAACAAATTGCCACAAAATAGCTCCTGCCTGCTTGCTGTGATTGTATAATTCCAAGACTGAAGGAAGCAAAATGTAAATAATAAATATAGTGTAAGTAAAGTTTATTTTGCTTAACTAACATGATGGAAAATAATTTAGAATTATTTCTTATGTTAGTGTCGCAGACACTTTCTGCAGCAATGAGGGGTAATTACCAACTTAGGGTCATTTACTTGTATGAAAACCTGTGCAGCAGGGGGACTATGGAGGGTAGGGGTTTTGAGCACAGACACATATCTGGCATTGATGGGGTAAATCAAAAGAAATCCCAAAATATGATTAGAGGCATGTAATGCTTGGATATAGTAGACTCCACATAGGAGACAAACCATGCTCCCATCCCCCTAGGGCCCAGCCAGAAGCGTGCTCTATAACAATAGTTCAAAGGAAAGCTCCATTGTGTCGTTGCACAGATTGTTTCGTCAGCTGACCTCTGCAGAAGGGGAATTGCTAAGCACTGCTTGTTCCTCCGCTGACAAATGAAGGATCGCAGCTCCATCTACTTTGCTCCTAGCTGCCTCCAGCCCAGGTGCTCAGACCGAGAGCCCTGTGTGACATCTCAGATCAAGATGAATTGGCGCAAACTCCTGATCCGAGATTGTTTTATACCATTTAATTTAGTTTCCTCCCCTGCATGGATGAGCACAGCTCTGGTTATGGATTTCTATTCTAATGTACTGAAGCAGGCACTGAGAGAAGCCAATGAAGCAGATGCTGGAGTGGGGGGACTGCAGGGATACTGATCAATAGGCAAGGCACTGACCCCGTCCGTTTGGCTTCTACAATCGCCGCTGCTTAAAGTCGTAGTGGGAGAAAAAACAAATCAGACATGTGCAGCTTCCAGCGGGGATTAACCAGCAGGCACTCGGGGTCTGCTGATTCTCATCCCAATGAGCGCAGAGAGCGAGAAAGAGAGTGAGATATGGACAGATTTAAAGATGATAGAGGTAGGTAGGGAGAGAGAGATACAGGTATAGGATCCTTTATCCGTAAAACCATTATCCAGAAAGCTCGGAATTACGGAAAGGCTGTCTCCCATAGACTTCATTATAATTAAATAATCCAGATTTTAAAGAATGATTTCTCTTTTCTCTGTAATAATAAAACAGTAGCTTGCACTTGATCCAAACTAAGATATAATTAATCCTTATTGGATGCAGGACCAGGCAACTGGTTTTATTTAATGTTTACATGATTTTCTAGTAGACATGAGATATGAAGAGATATATATATATATATGCCTGTGTGTATCGGATCCATTATCCGGAAACCGGTTATTCATAAAGCTCTGAATTACAGAAAGACCATCTCCCATATCCAAATATTCAACATTTTTAAAAATCATTTTCTCTTTCTCTGTAATAATAAACAGTACATTGTTCATGATCCAAACGAAGATATAATTAATCCTTATTGGAAGCAAAACAAGCCTATTGGGTTTATTTAAGGTTTACATGATTTTCTAGTAGACTTCAGGTATGAAGATCCAAATTATGGATAGATTATTTATCCAGAAAGCCCCAGGTCCCAAGTATCATGGATAACAGGTCCAGAAAGTTATCCAGAAAGTTCTGAATTACAGAACGCCGTCTCCCATAGACTCCATTATTATTAAATAATTAAAAAAATTTTTTTAAATGATTTTCTATTTCTCTATAAAAATAAAACCATACCTTATCCAGAAAGTTCCGAATTACAGAACGCCGTCTCCCATAGACTCCATTATTATTAAATAATTCAATTTTTTTTTTTAAATGATTTTCTATTTCTCTATAAAAATAAAACCATACCTTATCCAGAAAGTTCCGAATTACAGAAAGCCGTCTCCCATAGACTCCATTATTATTAAATAATTCAATTTTTTTTTTTTTTAAATGATTTTCTATTTCTCTATAAAAATAAAACCGTAGCTTGTACTTGATCCCAACTAAGATATAATTAATTCTTACTGGAAGCAAAATCAGCCTATTGGGTTTATTTAATGTTTACATGATAGACTTAAGGTATGAAGATCCAAATTATTGAAAGATCCGTCATCCAGAAAACCCCAGGTCCTGAGCATTCTGGACAACAGGTCCCATACCTGTATTATATGTCATTTTAATGCAAAGCAAAATTTTGTAGGGTTTGGAAACAAAATGCTCAAAGAATAAAATAAAAGCCAGGCCACGATTTCAATAGTTTCATAAAATGTGGTATTTTCTCACTCTGACTTGCTTGACTTCATTTAATCATGCTAAAGGGCGACAGAGCGATCCATTTTCTTGACAGAACGGTTGATCACCCTATCACAGAGAGAAAATTAATAACCTGAGAGAGCTCTATGTAAAAAAACAAAAAGCCGGGCCGATGAAAGGGAAAGCATGTTCGACATTGGACTTGCTCAGGTAGCGGAATCCACGGATACAGAATAGATGCGCTCATAGGTGCTTTAGATCATGTGAATGTTGGGTGGTTTTGCGCATGCTTAAAGCGAACATAAACCCCCATGTGTAGCAAAAGGCTCAAAGTTTGCCATGGGGCAGTATTCCAAGGCAACCAATAATATATCTCCTTGTAAACAGTAAATAGACTAGTAAAAGCGTCCTTCCGATTGGTTGCTAAAAGTAAATTATCCAATAGCAAACTTTTCTTACATAACCTTTATATCATTCAATACAATCACCCTTATTGCTTAACCAATGATAAGTAATAAATGGCCTCTGATGTATAGTTGGGCTAAAATATTGTTATCTTCAAACATCCCAACTTTATTTGAACCCCAGATAACTGAAGAGCCTCTTTGAAATCTCTAGATCCCTGCCACTCTGGTTGTTCAAAGGTAAATAGTAAGGCTGCAGCATCCCCATAATCACTTAGAATCTCTTCTACTCCTCTAACCAACTCAGCCCTCTCCCTTAGGAATTTCCTTTGGCCGTTGGCTCATGAGCATGCTCAGTTCTTCTCAACTCAGATTAATAAACACACCCTCCAGTCTAGCAGCCAATGAAGAGATGGCATTGCTGGTTCCCATAGAAACTCTGCTCTAGCTGTCTGCTCCTATTTTTAAATCCTAACCCCCTCTACTGAGCTCAGAGTAACCATTACAGTGCTCAATCCAAGCAGCACTTGTCATCATAGATAATTCTATGATGGGTGAAAGCTTCTATTTGGGTGGCAAACGGAGGGGATGTATGCAGTACAAATAAGGCCATTTGGGTGAAGGAGACGTGCCAAACTTATATTCATGGTAGGAAAATGTAGGCTTTAGATGTCCTTTAAAGGGATACTGTCATCAGAAAACATGTTTTTTTCAAAACGCATCAGTTAATAGTGCTACTCCAGCAGAATTCTGCACTGAAATCCATTTCTCAATGCAGGCAAAAGTCACATGACTTGTGGCAGCTGGGAAATTGACAATATGTCTAGCCCCATGTCAGATTTCAAAATTGAATATAAAAAAATCTGTTTGCTCTTTTGAGAAATGGATTTCAGTGCAGAATTCTGCTGGAGCAGCAATATTAACTGATTCATTTTGAAAATTGTTTTTTTCCCCATGACAGTATCCCTTTAAGGTGGCCATACTCACATGTGCACGTATGGCGGTCAGCCAGTCCCGACTGATATCCATGTACTATGGATATGGGACTGTTTGGTGATAGAGTAGGTTGAACATCTCATTTGGTGATACACAAAGTTGGCCTAAGAATGATGCATCTGTAGATGAGGAATTCACAAGAGTTCATGGTCTGTGTACAAACGATTGGAACAAAAGAACAGAGGCCATACCATTTTTGCAATCATGTGAACATTCTTCTGTTTAGAGCATGGGTTGGTCAGATTAGTTTGGCTATGGCCTCCTTTAGAAACGAGTGTTGGGTACATCTCCACAATGGGTAAGTCAATTATATTTTAGTGCTCAGAAAGGGAAATATATACTTCAATTCCTCAAGTTCCAGGTCCTCCACACATTTGGTTGTCTGCCAATCAGATGACGATTGTCTATAATGCAAAGTGTTTAGTTCCACCAGCTTTCCTGAAAAGCCTAGCACAGCTAAGGTTTAAGGGCAGTTTTTTAGATTAAAAAACCAATTGAAAGGCAAATTCCATCTATGTTTTAGGTGCATTATGTGACGGCAATTACTTATTGCTGTTATATGCCCCCTTTAACGCCTACTATGCAGTATGAATCCTTAGAAACATTCTCATTACCCAAAAGGCATTAGAGACTGGGTTATTTTTGGCAACTGGGCCATTAACATTACATGAAAGGACTTATTAGACATGAAATACTTAATTTTGATACATTGAAAATCAATTGTAATATGATACAATGCAACAATAATTACGAGCAATGAAAGAAGGATCAATAATCTGTTCTGGCCTGTCCATATGTCATAGAAAGGAGATAACTTGTAGGAAAGGACATTATGGACACCAGAAAGACAGAATATTTAAAGTACATAATAAACAAAATTAACTTTTTTTGTGCATTGCCTAGTGGCATTTAGCATCTATTGTCTAAATTAGGGATGCACCGAATCCAGGATTCGGTTTGGGATTCGGCCAGGATTCGTCCTTTTTCAGTAGGATTCGGACGAATCCTTCTGCCCAGCCGAACCGAATCCTAATTTGCATATGCAAATTAGGGACGGGGATGGAAATTGCGTGACTTTTTGTAAAAAAACAAGGAAGTAAAAATGTTTTCCCCTTCCCACCCCTAATTTGCAAATGCAAATTAGGGTTCGGATCCAGTTCGGCCGAATCTTTCGGAAAGGATTCGGGGGTTCGGCCGAATTCAAAATAGTGGATTCGGTGTATCCCTAGTCTAAATGCAACTGCATAAATATATAAGCACTAAATAACGTTGTGTACATTTGACAACAAAGATGGAAATGGATTGCTGACTATGCTAGATACCTGTTTTGGCTTCTACCAGGTTCCCACTGCTGCTGCAGTCTGATATATTACCTTTAAGCCAAAGCTGGATAGGTGGAAGGGGTATTTATTTGAATAAGAGTTAAAAGACATTTTAGATTAAATGGGAGTCAATGCAGACAAAAGCAAACATTATTCCGGTACCTTCTATGTGTTAGGATACAGTATAAAAGGGACCCATGTGCTGCCTGAACTGTCCCTCTTGACATCCACTAAGAATTAAAACACCCATAAGCGAATTATGAAACCCCCTCCCACCCTACATTCCCCCCCCCTTTCAGACTGGGCCTAGCCCAAGTTTTAGAGGGGACTTGAGCCGTCCTCTGAGAGCACTACTTCATTGATGAAGGGGTAAGCTATCGGGAACCAATATCAGTGTGCCGTGCATTACGTCCGTTTCTGCTGTTCAGAAGATCAGTGAACTTTGATTAAAAAGTTGATTGAAGAGGGGAAAACATAAAGAAGTGTAGAAAATGATAGGCTGCTCAGCTAAAATGATCTCAAATGCTTTATAATGGCAATAAAAATCTGAAAGACGTGGAAGAAAACGACCATTGGAATGGATAGAAGTGCAGTTAAATTGGTAAAGACTCAGCCAATGATCAGCTCCAGGAAGTTCTAAAGAAGGTGTAAAGTTACCTGTGATACTGTTACAATTAGATGATGCCTATGTGATGCCAATCTATCGGCAAGAATCCACCACAAAGTCCCATTGTTGCCAAAAAAGACGTGCTGAAGAGCTTACAATTTGCCTAAAGAGAAATGGCACAACATTTTGTGGACTGATGAAAGCAAGATTGTTCTTTTTGGGTCTAGGGGTCACAAACAGTTTGTCAGATGCTCCCAAGCACTGAATTCAAGTCACAGTACAAAGTGAAGCCGGGGGCACAATTATCATGATATGGGGATGTTTCTCATACTGTGGTGTTGGGCCTATTTATCTCATACCAGGGATCATGGATCAGTTTCAATACATCCAAATACTTGAAGAGGTCACGTTGCCTTATGCCCAAGAGGAAATGCACTTGAAATGGGGGTTTCAACAAGACAACGACCCCAAACACACCAGTAACTGGTGTTTGTGAGGCAAAAGCAAGGAATGCAGAAGAAGAATTGTGGAAATGTAACAGGTTGTTGGAAGTTGGGGGACTCCATGTAACACAGACGTGCAGCACAGAAACACTGACTATACAACTCAATATTAGTTCAGTGATTTTCTTCACTTTCTGCAAAGGAATAACAAATTTTTCATCAGCTTTTGATTTGGATTAGAATGTGCAGGGTTCCCAATGCATTTGTGTGTATGGAAATAAAAGCTATTATAAGGATTTTGAGCTTTATTCACTTTTTTAAACACACTGCTATTATTCTGAACACAACTGTACATATGATCCTATCTCCAAGATTGCAGTATGTAATTAAATTTGTTAAATTATATGCCGAACGATCATCCTAACCATCATCAGGCACAGGACACTATTTGCATGTGTATGGTTACCTTAAAGGAGAAACAAACCCTAAAGTAAAAAAAAAAACAACCCCTACCCAACACAGATGCCCTCCCTCCTTCCCCCCAGCCTAGCTGCCCCCCACGGACAAATGCCCCCAACTCTTTACTTACCCCTCCGTGCAGATTCTGTCCAATGGAGTTCATGGCAGCCATCTTTTTCTCTTCAGTAATCTTCAGGATGAGACAGACGAATCGGCGTATGCGCAGTTGGAGCAGATGAATCGGCGCATGCGCTGTTGGAGCAATTTTCTGTTTTGCAACAACTGCGTATGCACCGAAAGCACGAGAATAGAGAAACGCCGGTTGTATTCCGAAGATTACCGAAGCGGCTGTCTGTGAACTCCGCACATCTAGGCTATGTAGGGTAGGGTTTTTTTATTACGGGTTTGTTTCTCCTTTAAAGTGATATTGACACTAAAAAAAACTACTTTTTAAAATATGAATGTACATTAAAAGTTACCTATAGGTCATGTCTGTGACACTCACATGCTCAGTGGGCTCTGATTGGCTGTTGAGAAGCTAAGCTTAGGGCTCGTCACTAATTATCCAGCAGAAAATGAGCTTCCCTGGCTGTAATATAAGCTGATGCTACAGGTTTGCTGATTATTAAATTCTGATGCTAATTGCACTGGTTTCTGTGCTGCCATGTAGTAATTATGTGTATTAATTACTAATCAGCCTTATATTGTGACATTTCTATTCTATGTGTACTGTATATTGTGAGTGGGTCCCTAAGATCAGTAAGTGACAGCAGCACAGAGCATGTGCAGTGAATCAGCAGAAAAGAAGATGGGGAGCTACTGGGGCATCTTTGGAGACACAGATCTTTACTGCTAAAGGGCTGTGGTTGCCTTGGGCTGTTACAGAAGCACAAAACATAATTTACAACATTTCTACCTACTTCTTTAGTTAAGCTTTAGTTCTCCTTTAAGGGACATATTTATAATCAGCCAATCCTCTTGTATTAGTTATTTGCTGTTTTTGTATGGAAATCTGTAAGTTTAATTGTTTGTTGCCATAATGACTTAAAGATTTTCATGTCTTGGGCTGATAGAAGCCAGAGTGACGTAGAAATAAAAAAAAAAAGAGAGATGGGATGAGTAAAACGAGGACAAGGCAAAATTGCTGGTTTGCTGAAAAGATAAGGTGGCCACAAAAACAACAATTCTTGCAATTCAACCAGACGGCACAAGAGCAACAAAAGAACAGACAAATTTCAGTGATTGGAATTAGAAACACAAAAGGGCCAAGCTGGAAGCCAAGGATCTACTACTTGACCTGTAGCATACAATAGTAACCTCTCCTCCTTGCAGCCCCTAGCATCTTCCACCCACTGAGAACTCCTTTCAGGATTATTTAAGAAGTGTGCAGCCTCACTGCTTCCCGAAACTTCAACGGACACAAGGAATAGGGGGAGGCTTGCTAAATTCAGCTCCATCTTGGGTTACCGAAAAAAAAAAAAAGGCTGACTGAATTGGTACACTGGTTGTAGTCATGCCTTGAAATACTTTACAGTTTAAATAGTCATGGCCTTGTTATTTGGCTTTTAATATCTTTCCTGGATTACACACCTCCCAACATTTCGTAAATAGAAAGAGGGACAAAAAGATGTGCCGTGCGGAGTGTGGCATTTTTGACCACGCCCATTGTGTGGCCACACCCCCTAACCACCATGTTCATTTTACACAATTTGGCAGGTTAAGAAAGTTAGAACACATTTTTGTGGTTTTTATGTGTTATTACAGTTTTCTAATGAAGGTGAATTGCCCTTTAAGCTGCACAGAGACAGAGACCTGCTTATCTTAAATTGTTACAATTGTTTCATTGCTTATCCTAAATTGTTACAAATGTATATAAGTGCAGCTGCTACGTATTCTGGGTTCCAGTCAAAAGATATTTGCGTCTGTATGGAATGGCCACCATATTGTTGCACAATAAGCCCTTTTAGAAAAGGGTTTTTATGTTTTTTTTTTTTTTTACTAAAGGTATTATATTCCCCCTTAGCTCAGTTGGCGTTATGTAGAAAAGGCGAATAAATACTCCCAGAAATAAATATAAATATATACGCATTTTCACTCAGACATACTTGATTCCACAGATGGAAAGGAAACCATGAGGCTCCCTTTAGGCTCACAGTGTAGTGAAACCCCCGCCATTCGCCTTGCTCCATTGTAAAGTGATGTTTTCCAGCAGAACGGTGGCACAACTGCTGCATTACACTGTGAGCCTAAGGGTGGTGGGTGGTGGCTGCATCTGGGCCCAACCCTCCATAGTTAAGTTACTGGTGGGTAGAAGGCCCATAGATCATTGAGGTTCCCTATCAATTGTGGAATCTGGTATCTCTATTTAAAAAAAATGTATTTCTGGAAGTTGAGATTTCACATTTTTATATAATCCCAACTGAATCAGCTCATGTCAAAAGGCGATAACTATGGGAGTGGCCCAACTGTCATTTTAGAGCAAGTGTTTTTTTTTTTTTTTAATTGTTTTCTGCAAGGGTGTGCTATCACATGTTGGAGTGTTGATGGAAGAGAGAACCCCAAACAGAACTGGGACCGAAGGAATACACAGGCATATACGTGGGAAGATGCCGTGCATGTTCTCTCTTATTAAAAAAAATAGTTTAGCAAACAAAACATGAATTAACCGCAATAGGATTGTTTTGCTTCCAACGAGGATAATTATATCTTCGTTGGGATCAAGTACAAGGTACATATATATAGGTGTATAAATTAACTATATATACCAATATCTATACTAATTGTAGATGATAATATCAAAATAGCCTGTGATATTATTCTTGTTCGAGAAATCATTCATGCCAGTTTAGGCTTGGCTTTAGTTTTGGCTACAGGTGTGGGACCTGTGATCCAGAATGCCTGGGACCTTGGTTTTTCCAGATAACGGATCTTTCCATAATCTGGATCTTCATAACCTATTAAATAAACCCAATAGGCTTCCAATAAGGAGTAATTATATCTTAGTTGGGATCAAGTACAAGCTACTGTTTTATTATTACAGGAAAAAGGAAATTACTTTTAAAAATTTGGATTATTTGGATAAAATGGAGTCTATGGGAGACAGCCTCTCTGTAATTCAGAGCTTTCTGGATAACAGAGTTTCCAGATAACAGATCCCATAGCGACTATTAGGCGCATTCACTTAACCAGGCGCAGGGATCAAATTGCAATGTGGAGCACAAAAGCCATTTTTTGTCCCACGATGCACCTTACCCCAAAATTCCAGCAACATTGTGAATGCAAAAGGGAAATTCTCTTGATGCAACTGTGCTGCGCCTATCGCAATTGCGTCCAATTCACCAAAATCTACACAACTGCACGTGCATCGCAATTGCGCCAAATGTTTTTGACTTCTACACCTTTCCAGCGTTCACTGGCGTGATTTCTGGTGTTTGACATGTGAGTGAGAGCTGTGCCCGATACTTTGGAACAGCTGATCGGTGACGAAAAAAATGCGGTGAGCTGAGTGAACCCTGGAGTTACTACCCGGTGTCAGCAGTTCCCCTGCATCAATAGGTACAGCAGCACTCAATTCAGCATGAAAGGCAGGAAGGACAGAGAAGTGCCGAGTGGAAATATAGGGAAGTGGGAGGAGTAAATGTTTTCGTAAATACCTTTAAAGTGGACCTGTCACCCAGACACAAAAATCTGTATAATAAAATCCCTTTTCAAATTAAACATGAAATCCAATTTCTGTTTTTTATTAAAGCATTCATAGCTGTTGTAAGCTCATTTAAATATCTCAGCTGTCAATCAAATATTGTCTGCCCCTCCTCTAGCCAGGGCATGGGGATGGACATCAGGTCCCCCATTCTGGTGCACAAACAAGATTCTGAGATGATACAAGGCTTGTCTTAATAACAGTGTCCACAAAATGGCTCCTGCCTGATTGCTATAATTATAAATTCCCAGAACAAGAGTCAAATAATTTATATAGTGTAATTAAAGTTTCCCAGTTTTAGGTGCAACTCACCATGGGAAAAAAAGTTGCCCATTGTGCTTGCAATCTCCTGAAATGAGTCCTTATGGCTAGGTGCCTGTCTGGGACCCCCCATACTGCACATCCTCTGGATCCTCCTTTGTGTCAAAGGATAAAGATTTATTTTGGCTATGACACTGAAGTTGTATCTATCCGATGCTAGAACTGTAATTAACATCTGATTAATAATAAAAAATAACAATTTTTAACAATCTTTAGCATCAGAAGACACTGAGGCATAATACTTTGTTCTACAAAGCCACAGACCGTGTAGCCTTTTATTTTTGCAAATGTTGCTGTTGAGTAATTGACAAACAGGGATCCAGAAGGCCAGTTCCAGCATATTACGGCTATTGATAGGCAATTAAACAGTCTTTTTTTTATAGTGATGGGTGAGTGTGCCCTTTCGCAACCTCAGACTTTATTTGCAGTGACTCAAAATTACCTTAAAAGTCTTGTTTGCCGACAGCTTAAAGCTCCATCGACCGTAAGCTAAATACTCCATGTTCTGAGTTCAGCACTAGGACTAAAGACACATGCAAAGTGGGAATGTAGAATGTGATTGGCCCACTTGTCCTCATATTAGCCCACAACTTAGTACTGCTGCTCAGTCACAATTGCCTTATGAAGCCTTTAATCACAGACTGCCATCCCAGGAGCTCTCCAATGGTCAACAGGAATTAATCCAGAGGTTCGTGCTTGTGCAGCATTGCCATTATATTAGTGTCATTATATTAGTGTCATTATATTAGTGTCATTATGTTAGTATCATTGTTTAGCGCCCATTTAGCCCTGAACCACCAAAATTTCTCTAGATTCCTCTGAACTTAAAGGAATACTGGCATGGGGAAAAAAACACATCAGTTAATAGAGCTGCTCCAGGAACTGAATCCGTTTCTCAAAAGAGCAAACAGATTTTTTTATATTTAATTTTGAAATCTGACATTGTCAGTTTCCCAGCTGCCTCCAGTCATGTGACTTATGCTCTGATAAACTTCAGTCACGCTTTACTGCTGAACTGCAAGTTGGAGTGATATCACCCCCTCCATTTCCCCCCAGCAGTCTAACAACTAGGGATGCACTGAATCCAGGATTCGGCCTTTTTCAGCAGGATTCGGCCGAATCCTTCTGTCTGGCTGAACCGAATCCGAATCCTAATTTGCATAGGCAAATTAGGGACAGGGAGGGAAATCGCATGACTTTTGTTACAAAACAAGGAAGTAAAAAATGTTTTCCGCTTCCCACCTCTAATTTGCATATGCAAATTAGGGTTCGGATTCGGTTCGGATTTCGGCCGAATCTTTCGCGAAGGATTCGGGGGTTCGGCCGAATCCAAAATGGTGGATTCGGTGCATCCCTACTAACAACAGAACAATGGGAAGGTAACCAGATAACAGCTCCCTAACACAAGATAACAACTGCCTGGTAGATCTAAGAACAACACTCAATAGTAAAAACCCATGTCCCACTGAGACACATTCAGTTACATTGAGTAGGAGAAACAACAGCCTGTCAGAAAGCAGTTCCATCCTAAAGTGCTGGCTCTTTCTGAAAGCACATGACCAGCCAAAATGACCTGAGATGCACCTACACACCAATATTGCAACTAAAAAATACACTTGTTGGATTAGGAATGACATTTTATATTGTAGAGTGAATTATTTGCAGTGTAAACAGTGTCATTTAGAAATAAAAACTACATCATTAAAATCATGACACAATCCCTTTAAATCAAGTGAATGAAATGTAAAAGAGATTTTGTATGCGGATACCTCTCCTAATGAGTGGAACTGGCAATTGAAGATACCATAATTAAGCATGCAGCTATGTCTTTAGAAAAATACAATGGCAGTAGTTGTTGTTGTTTAGAGCTCAGTGGTGTTTCCATCGTTGGAAACCATTGTTCCCTGTCAAATTTCTGCCCCTTTGCTGTATCTTTAATATCTTTACTTCTTTCTACCCACACATTTAACACTTTAATTTCTTAAATGTTGACCTCAATATGTTTACTGACATTATGGGGCAGATTTATCAAGGGTTGAAATTAAAATTTTCAAATTTTTTTATGGTCAAAACTGTCAAATTTGACTAGGGAGTTATGCAAATTCGATTAGAGTCTTTTAAAAAAAAAAAATTATTTGATTTTAAGATTTATCATACTCTGGCCTTTAAAGTGATACGGACACTAAAAAACTACTTTTTAAAATATGAATGTGCATCAAAAGTTACCTATAGGTCACATTGATCATTTTTTGCTTTTGTAAGTAAATGTTACTTGAAGTTTCTAAACCTGACTGTTTTGACAAAATGACAGATCAGCAGGAGAGCTGAGAAACTGGGAACTGTCAGAAACCATTAAAAATCATGAAAAGTCTGCATATTTTTTAAATGATGTATATTGTAAAGTTGCTTGAAATTATGTTTACTTTTCAAAAAGCTTAAGTTATGTTTTTGTGGAGTTCCCTTTAAAAATGTTCCTTTTTCTGTGTAATAATAAAACAGTAGCTTGTACTTGATCCTTATAATTAATTCTTATTGGAGGCAAAACCAGCCTTTTGGGTTTATTTAATGTTTACATGATTTTGTAGTAGACTTAGGGGAGATTTATCAAGGGTCCAAGTGAATTCGAAAAAAAAAATCCATTTTTTGGATACTTTGACTTCGAATTCGATTCGAAGTAAAATCGTTCGAATATTCGACCATTCGATAATCGTACTGTCTCTTTAAAAAAACTTTGACTTCAATACGTCACCCGCCGAAGTGCTATGTTAGCCCATGGGGACCTTCTACAGCATTTTTCTATGTTTTTTGAAGTCAAAGTACAAATTCGATGAAAAAAGTTTGAATTCGATATTCAAAGTATTTAAATTCGATGGTCGAATTTCGAAGTATTCGAAGTACCCTTGATAAATCTGCCTCTTAAGGTATGAAGATCCAAATTACAGAAAGATCAATTATTTGCCTTCTGGTGACTTTTTTCAGGGTCACCGACCCCATCTAAAAACTCAATGCTCCCAACGTGTATTGTTATTGCTAATTTTTACTACATCTGTCTGTCCAGGCCTCTCTATTCATATTCCAGTCTCTTATTCAAATCAGTGCATGGTTGCTAGGGGAATTTGGACCCCAGCAACCAGATGGCTGAAATTTCAAACTGGAAAGCTGCTGAATAAAAAGCCAAAAAACACAAAAACCACAATTAATAAAAAATGAAAACCAATTGTAAATTGTCTCTGAATCTCACTCGCTATGTCACTCAAACAGTTAATTTAAAGGTGAACAACCCCTTTGCCTTTGATACTTTCATGAACACATTTTGAATTGTAGCTATTTTGTTTGATCTGATGACTGAATGTTTTGTTGCACATCCCCTAATAAACATTTATGAGACAAGCGCAAGATGCCATTTCTCTTTCATATCTTGCAGAGGAAGGTTTAATATTTTGCACATTAGAAGAGCTCGGCAGTAAAATGACAGGTGAAATATTGATCCCGGCAAATGTTCTTTGGGAATTATTTTAAAATATTAAACAAGCTCATTTTGATCCGTCATCTATAGCAGTATGGAGTATTAGGTGGGAGACACCTCAAAGAATACACACACTATAAAATCCTGGATCAGTAAAAGCTCAACACAAGTCTGGACGCGGGGAGTTTTTCAAAGAGTCGCCTCTCAGCGCGACACATACACGTTATAAATTGACAAACTTCAAATGCGATCACTTTTTAGGGTTTCCTGCGTTGTTTACAATTCTATACGAATGCGGGGGAAAGTTGAGTAACACAGCTGGGTAACTAAAAAAACGGACATTTAAGGGGTTATTAATTCTAAAGTCTAAGGGGCGGACCATCGAATTAAAATACTTCGAATATCGAATTCAAACTTTTTTTTAATCGAATTTGGCTATTCTGTGGTCGAAGTAAAATCGAACGATCGAACGATTAAATCCTTCGAATCGAACGATTTTATCGTACGATCGAACGATTTTTACTTTGACTTCAAAAACGTAGAAAAATGCAGTAGAAGGTCCCCATAGGCGAACACAGCACTTTGGCCTGTTTAATTTGGCGAAGTATTGAGGTCAAATTTTTTTTATTAGAGACAGTACTTAGATTATCGAATAGTCGAACAATTTTTAGTTTGAATCAAAGTCGTAGTATCCTATTCAATGGTCGAAGTATCCAAACCTTTTTCGATATTTATTATAACCCCAAGGATGGAAAAAGTCAGAATCCGAAAATCTGGCATCTCAGACCTGCCGAGGTCGTATATAAGTTAATGGGAGAGGTCCCTATACTATTTGGAAGTTTCTGTGGTCTGCGCTGGAATTAGCCCAAAAATCAAACTAAATACGAAAAATTTGGGCTTTTCAAGAAAAAACTCTGAAAAAATGGTACAATTCGCATTTACGCTTTACTTTTTCCTGATTGTCCCCGATTCAATTAAATTGTGGGTTTTTTTTTTTTTTTTTAATAAATAAGCTTCGTTGGATTCTAGTTTGGTCTGACTTTTTTTTTAATTTTTTATTAAAAACAAATAGGATTTTATGATAACCATCACAGTAGAGTATGATTTGTTTTCTTTGCTTCTAATACATGAGAGAAGGTGTAAAACTCCTTGCACAATGTACCCCGTATGTACTTTTGTTTGTATTTCAATAAAAGCAAATTTGAATTAAAAAAAACAAATCGGATTTTGATAAATATGCTTCTAAAGGTGTTTATTTTATATAACAGCAACTACCCCTATTTCCTTACAGAGGAACCAAAGCCTTAAAGGGGTTGGTCACCTTTCAATTAACTTTTAGTATGATGTAGAGAATAATATTGTGAGACAATTTGCAATTGATTTTTTATTATTTGTGGGTTTTTGAGCTATTTAGCTTTTTATTCAGCAGCTCTCCAGTTTGCAACTTCAGCAATTTGGTTGCCAGGGTCCCAGTTACCCTAGCAACCATGCTTTGATTTAAACAAGAGACTGGAAAATTAAAAGGGGAGGCCTGAATACAAATATGAGTTATAAAAAGTAGTAATAACAATGATAATATCTGTTGGTCAGATGTCGATTGGGGAGGCCTGTCAGAGGGCCCCATATAGGGGCAAATAAGCGGCCAAATTGGTCTAAAGCACCCGAATCTCCAGCTTAAATCTGACCATGTATGGCCACTTCTACATAGCATCTGTATCCGAGAGCTCAAAAGAATCGGAAGAAAAAAGCAAATTTCCTCCGAAATTCGGGAAACTGCGAAAAATCTGCGAAATGCGTCAATTCTCCCTCTCGCGTCAATCATGACGACAGCTTTAAAATCAATGGGCGTCCGATGATCAGAGTAGAGTAATGACATCAGAGGGGCGGGTCATTGACGTTGCAGGCGGAGCACAAAACATCACGAGGGCGGGGGTAAGACAAGGCAATAAACAATTGGCTGATCACCATGTCAATCAAGGGGGATCCTGACTGGTTTTCCTTATTTGGAAAACGGGGGAGACTGTCTTGACCCGGGCAAGCTCTGCAGGAGGGCCCACATTGTACTTGACTTGATAGATGCCTCGCTACACAAGATTTAGCCAAGGCTTAGCACCAATAACAAAATCCCAGGGTTACATTTCATATATCCACTTATATTGCATGCAATAAATAATTTTTTCATTTTATGGAGTCCCAGTAAACTGTGACCATCTAAGTTTATTTCCTTTACTATTGATTCTGGGTTATAAAATAGTCAAGCTCATAAAAATAATAAAAAAGTAAAACAACAGACAGATAATGAGTTGGGTATATAGATTTTTGTCCCCATACTGCAGCGGGTGATTAACAGACAGAACACAGACACTCCGGATTATTCTCTTGGTGCCACTGAAGTTATCAGGATATAAGCAGAGGAATGATAGGAGAGTATTGAGTATCACAAGGGTAATTCATTGGACAGTTATTAAGAACATAATAAAGACCGGGGAATGTTTCAATGCACTTAATTGGGCTGGTCAAATGTGGGCCATGAGCCAGATGTCACCATCCATGAGATTTTTGTGGCCCTCCAATGGATTTTTATGGCCACCCACTGCTCTCTATGGGTGACCATCATTATATTTTATTCAGGTACCCCAAACATGAAGGGTTGAGAGCTGTCTTGAGATCTACTGATCACCAGCTACAGGTCTACTTGTAGATCCCGATCTACCTTTTGGACACCCCTGCCTTATACTGTATACTCAATTTTAGGCCAAACCCCAGATCTGTTCAAGGTAGGGTTGCCAACTTTCCGTGGCCCCTTATCTGGGCAGTGGGCAGAGTCATAATGTCAGAGGGGCGGGCCAGTGACATTGCAGTAGAAGAGCAAAACATTACAGGGGCAGCAATCGGCTAATGGCCATGTCAATCAAAAACGATATCACTCCAAATTGCAGTGTAACAGTAAAGAGTGACTGAAGTTTATCAGAGCACAAGTCACATGACTGGGGTAGCTGGGAAACTGACAATATGTCTAGCCCCATGATAAATTTCAAAATTAAATATAAAAAAAACCTGTTTGTTCTTTTAAAACACAGATTTCTGCACAGAAGTATGCTGGAGCAACACTAATAACTGATGGATTTTGAAAAAAACACGTTTTCCATGACAGAATTTCTTTAATGGATTCGGCTGAATACTGAACCGTGTCTGAACCCTTATTGGTGGCCGAAATGGTTTGCGCATAGGTGGAAATAGCCAAAGCACACCCTAAGCGATGCCTGTATAAAGATAATTTTTCGGATTCGGTTCAGCCAGGCTCTTGGATTTGGACAAATCCAAACATTGCTAAAAGAAAAAAAAAAAAAAGGCTCCGATTCGGACAATACTGGATAAAAAAAAACGGAATTTTGCACCATATCTAGGATTCGGTTCATGATTCGGCCTTTTTCAGCAGGATTCGGATTCTGTCTGGCCGAACTGAATCCGTATTTGCATATGCAAATTAGGGGCGGGGAGTGAAATCACGTGACTTTTTGTCACAAAACAAGGAAGTAAAAAATGTTTCCCCTTCCCACCTCTAAATTGCATATGCAAATTCCGTATTCGGCAGAATCTTTTGCAAAGGATTAGGGGGTTTGGCCGAATCCAAAATAGTGAGATTCGGTGCATCCCTAATTTAAGCCTTGTCCTGTACCAGCATACCTTCTCAATATTTTGTAAATAGAATGAGGGACAAAATGATTTGTTGTGCAGATTTTTGACCACGCCCACTTTTGTTGTCACACCCCCAATTGCCATGTTCATTTTTCAAAATTTGGCAGGTTATGAAAGTTTGAACACATTTCTGTGGTTTTCATATGTTATTACAGTTTTGCTAATGAGGGTGAATTGCCCTTTTAGCTTCAAGTCACAGTTCTCCCAAGAGACCTGCTTATCTTAAATAGTTACAATTGTTTCTTTGTTCATCTTAAATTGTTACAAAAGTATCTAAGTGCACCTGGCACATATTCTGGGCGCTCTGCCAAAAGCCAATTAAGTTTAGAAAACGTTGAATCTTTTTCTCGAGTCACTGCAACAGATCAAACAGAAAGTTGGGACATTTCAGTAACAAACCCAGGACTGCGGGTTGAGCTGTCAAAATTGGGACTGTCCCGTGAAAAACTGAACAGTTGGGAGGTATGTACCAGCTGTGGATAAACTTGAGTGCTGAGAACAAAACTAGTCTGACTTTACCCATTTGGCAGCCTCTAGAAAGCACTGAAGGGTAAATAAGTACAACATTTGTACTCAAATAATGGTAAATATGGAGCCAAATATCTAAGCAGCACATTTGCATAAAGTAAAAATAAGGAACCGTGAGGGCTTTTCATCAATGCTGACCATGGGCAAAGTGAATAGATGTCCCTGCGGTGCAATAAACAGG
Source organism: Xenopus laevis (assembly GCF_017654675.1). NCBI lineage: Eukaryota > Metazoa > Chordata > Amphibia > Anura > Pipidae > Xenopus > Xenopus laevis. The sequence goes on from NC_054372.1 coordinate 190,544,338, forward strand.
TTTCAATATAATAATCAATCAGAGCAAATGTGAAATTAATACCCAGTCGTATCCTAATAACTCAGTGGATTCTCCGAGACGGATGCAACCCTTTTGCAGCGCCATCAAACAAGCGTGTCTGTTGTTTCCAGCATTAAAGGCAACAGTAAGAATTAACGCCTGCGCTCCCATCCGCATCTGTACAGACAGCAGCCTGCAATCGAGTGGCAGCCTATCCTGTCCCCCAGGGGTTAACTGCATGCACGAGGCTGTCTATTTGATTTCAAATTTATAGCATCGATTTTGTGGTCATTACTAATCTGCACGCTTTTTGTTTGCGGCATTAACTTGCAATCGCAGAAACTGTTTTCACATTCTTATTCAGGGGAAATAGCTGAACACCAGAAACATCATTACACACTGCCGGAATATTTTAGTTTCCTGCTCCGTGACACCCCCCCTTAAGGTGGCCAAAGACGCACTGATAATATCGTACAAAAAAAATTTCATACGATATTCAGTGCGTGTAGTGTGGGAGACGAGCCGGATATCTGTCGGCACCTTTATCAGCCTTGGTGGAAAATTTGGATTGGGTGCCTTAGAAGGCATTTGGCCACTGTTTTTAGAGCTGAATCATCAGATACAGGTAGAATTCTATTGGTTCTATATGTATATCTGACGTTTAAGCTCTACACGTGTGTACTGAAACGAACGATCTTTCTTGGAAACATAAGAAAGATCGTAATTGTAATGTCTATGGCCACCTTTACACAGAAACAAGTCATTACCTGATTTAGCTTTAGGTTCTGACGGAGAGTTTCAGGAGAAAGGTGGGCCCTTGCACCCATGCTTTGCTCCCAAGAATAGCAAGGGTGCCAGAAATACAAAATTACCAGTATTAGAAAGTAGCCGGCACTGTAGATGCCAGCAAACTTGTAATCTCAACTGACAAACCAATGTAAAGCCCTGATCTAGAATCCTGTGCGGAACCAATTTCTAAGACCCGGACCCGACCCAAACCTGCAGCCGGAAACGCAACCCGCATATTTACCCACTTTGATCCGCTACCCGACCTGGACCCACAACTGCCTTATTCACAATCAAACCAGCAACCTGCCAACCACCATCAAACAGGAAGTGATGGTGCTGCAAACCGGAAGAGACGTCATCAAAAGTGGGCGGGACAGTTTTGTAAACAGGGGCGTAACTACCGGGGGGAGCAGGGGGTGCAAATGGGCCAGGGCCCGCACCCCCGCAGGGCCCCCCCGGAAGGTCGTGCGCGCTGCAGCCGGCTGGAGTCGGCTGCAGGCGCAGAGATACATCACGTATACGAAGGTGGGGGCGGGCCCGTCTGCACGGCCCGCACCAGGGCCCGCCCCCACCAAGTTACGTTACTGTTTGTAAAACTTTAAAAGGAGTAAAATATAGACAATATTACATAAGATAAGACATTTAGAGGAGACCCGCAACCCGTAGCTATACCCGCACCTGAAACTCCTCCCCTCATTCCACAGGGTGCCTGCTTTTTTTGCGGGTACACGACCCGCTGCAGGACTCTACCCTGATCTGCCCCAATTCCTACATTCTTCCCTGCCTGATGCTTTGAGAATCAATGAACCACCACTTGGCATCACTCCGACCCCACATCATAGAGCGCCTCCTTGCCGCTAAGTTTATTTTTCTGATGGTTCACCTTCATGTTGACTTTTAGGGGGTTATTTATTGAAGGTCGAATTTCGAATTTATGTGAATTTTTTTTTTTGTTAATTAATAAATTTGAATGTACTCAACTAATATTCGATTCAATAGCCCGACTCAAAAATTCGAATCAATTCGAATCGAGTTTTCCTCTAAAAAAAAAAAAATTGAGTGTCAGGAAGGCAATTAACATCTCCAAATGGCTCAACGGACCTCTGCTATTGACTTGTAAATGAACTTGCTAGGTTTTAGGTGGCAATTATTCGAATTAGGTAGAGGTGAGATAAATCTCACATTCAAATTTACATTCTAGTCGGTGCTTTTAAATTCGACACAAAAAAAAATTGAAAATGTGATTTTACCATTCAAACCTTAATAAATCGGCCCCTCAGTATGCTAAAGAATGGATACAATAAGCAACTTTTTGATTGGCCTTCATTTTTCATTCAAGTTTTTGAATTATTTGCCATTTTCTTCTGACTTTTTACAGCTTTCAAATGGGAGTCACTGACCCCATTTTAAAAAACAAATACACTGTAAGGCTACAAATGTATTTTATTGCTACTTTTTATTACTCATCTTCAGATTCGGGCCTCTCCTTTTCATATTCCAGTCTCTTATTCAAATCAATGCGGGTTGCTAGGGTAATTTGGACCCTAAAAACCACATTGCTGAAATTGCAGAGCTCCAGAAAAAAAAAGCTAAAAAAAACACAAATAAGAAAAAATTAAAAACCAATTGCAAACTGTCTCTACCTCGTACTAAAAGTTAATTTAAAGGAGAAGGAAAGGTTAAAACTAAGTAAGCTTTATCTGAAAGGTCTATATAAATACACCAGTAAACCCTCAAAGTAATGCTGCTCTGAGTCCTCTGTCAAAAGCAACACCACATTTCTTTCCTTCTATTGTGTACTCATGGGCTTCTGTATCAGACTTCCTGTTTTCAGCATAAACCTCCAGGGCTAGGGCTTGAGCATGCTCAGTTTGCTCCTCCCTCCTTGCTTCCTCCGCCCAGAGCGAGCAGGGAGAGACTCAGGCAGGAAGTGATGTCACACTAAGCTAATATAGCAGCTGCTATCCTAAACAAACAATGAGAGCTTCTAGAGCTTTTCACTCAGGTATGGTAAAACATTCTACAGAATAAATATAGCATTCTAGCTTGCACTATTGCAGATAATCTATTGGCAATAAAATGTCTCTGTAGCTTTCCTTCTCCTTTAAAGTGAAATACACCTTTAAAGGTGATAAATATAACTATGGTAAATTAAAGGGTAATTAAATATGTTTTATTAGTGCAAAAACTTTACAAAGAACATGGTGAACGTTAGAGTTAGATCTTCATTGTTTTTGTCCGATTTCAGACCTCTGCAAAGTTTGGCTTTTTGCAAACATATTGTATGTATTGATTGTAAGTGTTGAAGTGTTTTTTGTGACAAAATGTGTTAACTTTTTAACCTTTGCTTAGGGATAATAAGCAATGTAATATTCGCCAGTGACTGATTTCACATTGCGAGCAGCGCTGAACATTCGCCAAAACACCATTTTATTAATTACATTCCCCCCTTTAGTCTCATCTCTCAATTCCAAAGTTAACCTTTGCTTAGGGATAATGAGTAGGGAAGGACTGAATCCACTATTTTGGATTCGGCCGAACCCCTGAATCCTTTGCGAAAGATTTAATTGAATACAGAACCAAATCCTAATTTGCATATGCAAATTAGGGGTGGGAAAGGGAAAAACAATTTTTACTTCCTTGTTTTGTGACAAAAAGTCTCGCAATTTCCCTCCAGCCCTAATTTGCATATGCAAATTAGTATTCAGATTCGGTTCGGCCGGGCAGAAGGCTTTGGCTGAATCCGAATCCTGCTGAGAAAGGCCAAATCCTGAACCGAATCTTGGATTCGGTGCATCCCTAATAATAAACGATGTAATATTCGCCAGTGACTGATTTCACATTGCGAGCAGCGCAAAACATTTGCAAAAACGCCATTTTAAACATCGCTTGTGATTTTAATTACATTCCCCCTTTAGTCTTATATCCATTACCCCTTTAATCAATCTTATATCTAAATTTCAAATCAACAGTTTCCTTTCGGGACAAAATAGCTGAAATGGTAATAGATTTAGGAGTAATACCAATATTCTTGGTACAGGGATGGGAACAGATAGGGTTGACAGTGCACCTTTCTGGATTTCACCCAGACAGCCTGGTGTTTGGATGGGCTGCCCAGGTGAAAAGTGCCTTTCCGGATTTACAAATTAGGAAATCTGGACAGGACATTGAAGGGAATGACATGGCGATCAGCCAATTGCTGATCGCCACGTCAACAGTCCTGCCCCCAAGTCATCTGCCCCGCCCCAAACATCAACCAACCTGCCCATGACGTCATCCGGTCCGCCCACCAACGGCACCAGCCCATCCCCTGCACGGTTTCCTCAAGGAAAAAAGGTGGAACCCTATGAACTGATATCCCATCATCCAAAAAGCTCTGCATTATGGGAAGGCCATCTCCCATAGACTCCACATTAATCTAATCAAATCATATCTTTTAAAAACGATTTTCTTTATTTTAAATATGATAGCATTAATCCTTTTATTAGATACAAAACATTCCTATAGGAATGATTAAGGGGCACATTTACTTAGCTCGAGTGAAGGAATAGAATAAAAAAAACTTCGAATTTCGAATGTTTTTTTGGCTACTTCGACCTTCGACTACGACTTTGATTTAACGATTCGAACTACAAATCGTTTGACTATTCGACCATTCGATAGTCCGATTACTGTCTCTTTAAAAAAAAGTTCGACCCCCTACTTCGCCACCTAAAACCTACCGAACCTCAATGTTTCTAAGCTTTTTTCGTTCGAAGAAAAATCGTTTGAACGATGGATTCAAATCCTTCGAATCGTTCAATTCGAAGGATTTAATTGTTCGATCGAAAGATTTTTCCTTCGATTGTTCGATCGAACGAATTGCAGTAAATACTTCGACTTTGATATTCGAAGTCGAAGGATTTAACTTCGACAGTCAAATATTGAGGGTTAATTAACCCTCGATATTCGACCCTAAGTAAATCTGCCCCCTTGAAATCATTTTTTTATAGACTTATGATAAGGAGATCCAAATTACGGAAAGCCTCCTTATCCAGAAATGCTACAGGAGAGCACTCGCGCTTGCATGTGATATGGGATAATTGGGTTGCATGGGGTTATTATGTTACTGAAAGTGGCAGAGGCAACATTTGGCCCAATACAGTGTATTTATCTATGCTTTGCCACTATATTAAGTACTGCCTTGTACCTGCTCCTCATTTGCTGATTTATTCCTACTTGCTATGAGCACTCCTGGGCCAAGCAAGCAATCCATCACATTCCATGATAGTCGAGATATTTGATTGTACCTCTGCAGAGGGAGAAATATATTTATAGCATAATACGCTTGATGTATCTCCATAGCACAGGGAAAGCTTATTATGCAGAGCAACCTACATCCATTCACTATAAATGTCTACAATCAAACTGAAAACAAAACCTTTCATAATAACGGTGCGTTCATTGTTTTAATAAAATGGATAAACCTGCTGCTACTTTTGCCTCAAAACAGTATGGGATCTGTTATCTAGAAAACCCATTATCCAGAAAGCTCAGAATTACGGAAAGACCGTCTCCCACAGACTCCATTTTATCCAAATAATCCAAATTTTTAAAAATGATTTCCTTTTTCTCTGAAATAATAAAACAGTCGCTTGTACTTGATCCCAACTAAAATCTAATGAATCCTTATTGGAAGCAAAACCAGCCTATTGGGTTTATTTAATGTTTAGATGATTTTCTAATAGACTTAAGGTATGAAGATCCAAATTACAGAAAGAGCCATTATCCGGAAATTATTATACATAGTGCTTTTCTCACACGGGACTCAAAGTACTTTTTAGAGCAAACAAGGTAGCCATTATAGGAGCACTAAGGGGCATTAAGTGACATGTATAGGGAAACAAGGAGGTTCTATGTTTAAAGGAGAAGGAAAGGCTAAAACTAAGTAAGCTTTAGCAGAAAGGTCTCTATAAATACACCAGTAAACCCTCAAAGTAATGCTGCTCTGAGTCCTCTGTCAAAAGAAACACCACATTTCTTTCCTTCTATTGTGTACTCATGGACTTCTGTATCAGACTTCCTGTTTTCAGTTTAAACCTCCAGGGCTTGGGCTTGAGCATGCTCAGTTTGCTCCTCTCTCTCTCCCTTTTCCCGCCTCGATTTATTAAGAGAGAAAAGTACGCTGCTTGTAGCCAACAATTTAATCAATAAGTCTCTATCTCAAATTAATAAAGCCTTAAATTCTAGTTCCATAAAAATGAAAAGTAAAGTGCAGTGCTTATGCTCCAATCGATGACTATTAAAAGTTAATTAAAAACTTTTATCAAGTGTTATATATTAATAAAGTGCTAGTTTAATTTTAAATCAATTAATTATCTTTAGAATCAAGAGCAATGAATTTATCCACAATTCATGAATTAATAAGGATAGAAAAGATGAAAGTGTAGTGCAATAAATATTAATTAGTGATGTAATGATCAGTTGATTTGATTTAAAAAGGCTATAAATTATTAGGATAAGACCAATACATAGGATAAATAATTTACCAGTATGCTCAAGTTCATAGACAAAGTTCATTTTCCCGCCTCACCTCCCTGCTGTAATCTGAGCCCAGAGCTATGAGGCAACAGGGAGAGACTCAGGCAGGAAGTGATGTCACTCCAAGCTAATATGGCAGCGTCTATCCTAAACAAACAGAGAGCTTCTAGAGCTGTTTACTCAGGTATGGTAAAGCATTTTACAGAATAAATATATCATTCTAGCTTGCACTATTGTGGCTAATCTATTGGTTAATCTATCTCCTTTAAATCTGCCAGTTTTAAGTCTGGCCAGTATTTTACTCGCCTAGTTTGTAAAACACTTATCAAGGCTGGAACCGATATATCTGCAATGTAGATGAATCAGTGTATTCTGATGACAGTATCCCTTTAACGGCAAGAGCGAAAGGGATAAGAAAGCTCAGCTGATGCAGAAGAAACAGATGGACTGGATTTTAAAACCACAGAAAACCAATGAAAGACTATGTAAGAATAAATGCAAAAGTATAAAAATGGGGTAATTACTGTATGCGTTGAAGTATCCTTCAAGATAACAGAGGGGTGCCTTGTACTAAAGCAATATACATTATATATGTTGCATATTTATATCCTCTTGTAGAGTAAGTGTGGGTTTGGGTTCTGATTAGTTTAAGCTTTATTACATTCCCTTCATGTTAATGAGCAGCCGTAGTCTATCCCGATGCTGCGGCGCATGTTGAGCAAGTTTATGTGTTAAGGCTTTTAGGATGAGTGAATGATGGTTAATGATTATTTAATGATAGATCTCTGGGAGGAAAGTCACTTAGCACTCAAAGTGAGCGGCAAAAAAAAAAAGTCTATTTCTCAAGGCAGCCGACAGGTTTATTTGGCCTCACCTTGAACAGAATACTGCCGTATTGATTGCATTGCTGTGGATTTAAACACAATGCGGCCTCAGAGGGATTCCTGCTCAGTGTAGCTAATGAACATTGCCTTGTGGTTGCACTTAATTAAAACCCTTGATTACAGATGCAGATTTCCTTTTTTTGTTTTTGTTTTGTTTTCATGAAAATGGCTCTTTTATGTAGGTGGTTTTTGATGGTATGTAATTGCAACCCGATAACAAATTAAAGCTGGCCACACAATGGTTAGCTGAATATATGGATCTCTGCTCGATCTGACCAAGCACTAATACGGTTGTTAAGCCCCTGGCCAAAAACAATTTGATATAGCCTGGATAGATGAAAAAACCCAAAAAAGGCCTTCTTTTGACCTCAAAAGTCAACAGCCATGTATATTCAGTTTTAGACTGCTTAAAGGAGAATTAAACCATAAAAATAATTATGGTTGAAAATGCCATATTTTATATAGAGAACTTATTGCACGAGGCTAAAGTTTGAGCTTGTCAATAGCAGCAATGATCCAGGACTTCAAACTTGTCACAGGGGGTCACCATCTTGGAAAGTGTCTGTGACACTCACATGCTCAGTGGGCTCTGATTGGCTGTTGAGAAGCTAAGCTTAGGGCTCGTCACTAATTATCCAGCAGAAAATGAGCTTCCCTGGCTGTAATATAAGCTGATGCTACAGGTTTACTGATTATTAAATTCTGATGCTAATTGCACTGGTTTCTGTGCTGCCATGTAGTAATTATCTGTATTAATTACTAATCAGCCTTATATTGTGACATTTCTATTCTATGTGTACTGTATATTGTGAGTGGCTCCCTAAGCTCAGTAAGTGACAGCAGCACAGAGCATGTGCAGTGAATCAGCAGAAAAGAAGATGGGGAGCTACTGGGGCATCTTTGGAGACACAGATCTTTACTGCTAAAGGGCCGTGGTTGCCTTGGGTTGGTACAGAAGCACAAAACATCATGTACAACATTTCTAGCTACTTCTTTGGTTAAGCTTTAGTTCTCCTTTAAGCAAAACAGTTGTATGTGTATGTATGTGTTATGCTCATGGACTCTGCAGATCTATATATCTATGTTCAGAGAGAAAGAGCAAAGGGTAAGAATAAGAGAGGTTGTGTTCACTAAGGTTGGAAAAGCCAGTACAACCAATGAGATTGATATTCCATCCCCTGTGGAAGGAAGGAGGGATGGTGAGGGAACCCTTTGCCCAGGAAATGGGGGCCTACCTTGTGCAGTGTTTTGAGATGGCTGAAGAAGAAAAATGGAAAGACAAGAGAGCATATTACTAATACCTAGGAATGCACTGAATTCAGGATTCTGCCTTTTTCAGCAGGATTCAGTCGAATCCTTGTGCCTGGCCGAACCAAATCTGCATATGTAAATTAGGGGCGGGTAGGGAAATCACGTGACTTTTCGTCACGAAAAATTTAAAAAATTTTACTTTTTCTTTCCTGGCCCTAATTTGCATATGCAAATTTGGACTCGGTATTCAGCTGAATCTTTCACCAAGGATTCTGGGATGTGACCGAATCCCAAATAGTGGATTCGGTGCATCCCTTCTAATAACTAATTTGTCAGAATAGCAGCAAAGACACACAGGTTAACTCAGTGGACCAGTTTGCTTTGGTTTCAGAAGAATGAACTTACATAAGCTGTATAAAAAAAAAATACTGCAGTACATAAAATGCAGGTGAATACCTTAAAGTTACCCTGGATGCAGCACTATTAAAAATATTATTTCTTAAAGTTAAGGTTCACATAAACTCAAAAACAACTTTGTAACAAATAAAAATATTGAATTATGATCAACTCTCCAATATATGTTAATTAACATATAGTGGAGAGTTGCTCATAATTACATTTTTTCATTAAGTTATTTTTGAGTTTATATGAACCTTAACTTTTTCTCTTCGCAATTTTTAGTCTCTGACTTAAGATCAGATCTTTTTTCTTTCCCCTAAACGCTGCCTTTCTAAAGGCAAACAGTACAGTGATGTCCTTATTAATATATAAAGCTGACAGCTAAATAATATAAAAAGGAAAATCAATAATAATTTAAAAATAATCAGCAAGCAGATATCTGCACAACAAACGCTGTATGATCACAAAACCCACTTACAAGAACCAGAGGCAGAAATCAAGGCAGAACATCACAAGACTGGACACTGCCTCCCAAAACATTGATTCAATCAAAAAGAAAAAAGCTCCGATTGTTTTATAGTGCTAGAAAATCCTACATAAAGAGCAGCACAGTGATAGGAGGGAGTGCATAGAAATGGTCCAAAGGTGCATTTAGGACTTTTTTTTACATGAAAGGGAGGTTTCAAACATCAGAACTACGAGATTAAAGTCAAGTCAAGCCTCGTTCATCGATATCATAAAACTTTGCGCAAGTAGTTTTTTCACTATGTCACATCCCACTATATCCACTGCTCTGGAGTCCATTACTGGGACCAGGCAAACAGTTTTGTTATCTCTGATATTGTAGGTCCATATCTATAGGTAATGTAAACCCTAACTTAAGACGTAAGGATATTCTAAGTCACCAAGCACTTCCAGCGCCATATTTTACACGGGTCATGGAACACGAAGGTGTCTTCTAATATCCTTACATTTTTTTTTTTGAGGAGCACATTATTTTTTATGTGCAAGTTTCAGGACTGTAATAGAAACTTACTTGACTGCAGTAGTGCTCAATCGGTGGCCCCTTTACACTCATCTGTACCTCCCACACCCAGTGCATTGCCTTCTGCTCCTGCATTGTTTTGGTGTCCGCACATGGTATACTTACAAATCACACAACAGTTTGTGTAAGGAAATTCTGTTCAACCCCTCTGAGGCTCAGAAACCTCTACTCGTTTGAGGCTCCATCACCTTGGTCTTACAAAGACGGCCATACGAGTGAATAGCAAATACACAGACAACGTGCTTCATGTCAAAACCCAACAAAGCTGGGCAAGGTCTACAGGGTATCATACAGAAAACCTCTTAAGACTCCTTTGTCCCTAAGTGTGGCCATCATTTTATCGAAACTGAGATTGAGGTGAAGACTTACAATAAAAGAAGAAGGAGGAAGATTATCAAAATGCATATCTTAGGAAAGAAAGACATGACCACAGCATAGTAACATAATACGTTAGCTTGAAAAAAGACACACGTCCATCAAGTTCAACTAAGTCTTTATATAACCTGCCTAACTGCTATTTGATCCAGAGGAAGGCAAAAACTCAATTTGAAGCCTCTCCAATTTGCCTCAGAGGGAAGAATTCCTTCCTGACTCCAAAATGGCAATGGGACCAGTCCCTGGATCAACTTGTATTATGAGCTATCTCCCATATCCCTGTATTCCCTCACTTGCTATGTAATGTAGAAAATGAACAGCACCATCGATTTGGATGTAGTTTAAAAAGCCTTTATTTGTGCTCTTGTGGGCATCCCCCGCGACGTTTCAGGCCATGTGGCCTTTTATCAAGCTTGATAAAAGGCCACATGGCCTGAAACGTCGCGGGGGATGCCCACAAGAGCACAAATAAACTACATCCAAATCGATGGTGCTGTTCATTTTCTACATTACATGGTCTGTCAATGGAAAGTGGTCGTTGCAGAACGTGCACCATCAAGGCAAGATACTAAGAATCGGTGTGCTGACTAAATTTGTTCTCCAATTCCCTCACTTGCTAAACACCATCCAAACCCTTCTTAAAGGACAAGGAAAGTTAAACTAAAGAAGTAGGTAGAAATGTTGTACATTATGTTTTGGGCTTCTGTACCAGGCAACCACAGCCCTTTAACAGTAAAGATCTGTGTCTCCAAAGATGCCCCAGTAGCTCCCCATCTTCTTTTCTGCTGATTCACTGCACATGCTCTGTGCTGTCACTTACTGAGCTTAGGGACCCACTCACAATATACAGTTCATAACTGTAGCATCAGCTTATATTACAGACCAACCACATTTTCTGCTGGATAATTAGTGACAAGCCCTAAGCTTAGCTTCTCAACAGCTGCTCAGAGCCCACTGAGCATGTGAGTGTCACAGACACTTTCCAAGATGGTGACCCCTGTGATAAGTTTGAAGTCCTGGATCATTGCTGCTATTGACAAGCTGAAACTTTAGCCTCGTGCAATAAGTGCAGTATATAAAACATGGCAGTTTTAGCCATAATCATTTTTAGGGTTTAGTTCTCCTTTAAAGCTATCTAATGTATCAGCCTGTACCACTGATTCAGGGAGAGAATTCCATATCTTCACAGCTCTCACTGTAAAAAAAAAAAAAAAACCCTTCCAAATATTTAGACAGAACCTCCTTTCTTCCAATTGGATGACTGAGATATGTAGAAAGTCTTGGATTGGGTAAGATGAGCTATATAAACATGGATCAAATATGCCGCCTAATAACTCTAACTACCCTTCTGAATCCAGGATTGATGGTATAGTTTACTAGACTGAATGGAACAGTGTTTGGTACCAGTAGCAGCTAGACCGCAGGGATCAGGAACCTTGGCTCTCCAGCTGTTAAGGAACTACAAGTCCCACAATGCAATGAAGGAGCCTTTTGAAGGAGTCTAAAGGCAAATGCATTGTGGGACTTGTAGTTCCTTAACAGCTGGAGAGCCAAGGTTCCTGATCCCTGAGCTAGAGGGACTTTGTACACGTTTTTGCCTACCATTATACCAGAAGAATTTCATTTTTAAATGCTAAATAATAGGTAAAACATATTATCTTGGTGTGTTGCCCTTACAATACTGACTGTGTGAAACTAGATAGGGTGGAACAAATGGATGTCCTGTTACCATTATCTCAAATTTCACATTTTTAAACATAAGGCGCTTGTTCTTTTGGAGCTATATTCTGGCGAGGGGGTAGGAGAAGAAGATGACCATATAATAACCTTTGCTTTTCTAACACTAATGAACGTCTGCCTCCGGAGGGACCGGCCGATGACTTTTTAACAATTTTACAGATTGGCGCAGTAACCATCTCTGACATAAAAGACAAATACGCAGCAAGCTTTGCTTAACAGAAAGACCTTACTGATTTTTCTTAATAAGACAGAAATAGGATCCGTAATGGCTTTAGAAATTCCTTCACACTCAGCTTCCAAAAGCAGCAATTTAATATTTTCAGTAAGAGGAGTTATCACATGAATGCTGTACCTGCTATAAAATGTCCAACAGTTGCTAACACCTTATAGAAATAAATAAATATATAATTAAAACTTGCTTAACATTGGGCTGGTTAATTTGGGAGAGGTTTCTCTGTGCTGAAATTTCTGTAGAATCAATAGCTTAGTACCAATATATATTCATGGGTGGGGGGTGTCAAAGAGAGGCTTTAGTGGACCTGTCACTCAGACACAAAAATCTGTATAATAAAAGTAATTTTCAAATTAAACATGAAATCTAATTTCTATTTTTTATTAAAGCATTCATAGCTGTTATACACCCTTTTTAAAATCTCAGCTGTCAATCAAATATTGTCTGCCACTGCTCTATGCCTTAAGCTGGCCATAGACTCAAAGATCCGCTCGTTTGGCGACATCGCCAAACGAGCGGATCTTTCCCCGATATGCCACTAACTGCATGGCTATATCGGGGGTAATACGAACGTTCAGCCGTATGGCCGAACGATCGAATTACGATGCGCCAAGGGGCTCAGACGGGTCGGTCGGGTAAAAATCAAACCTTCCCGATCGATATCGTGGCCAGACATCGATCGGGAAGACCCGCCGGAAGCCCCCATACATGGGCAGATAAGCTGTCAAATTGGTCCAAACGACCGATATCGGCAGCTTTATCTGCCTGTGTATGGCCACCATTAGGCAGACAATTACTTTCACTTTCCATTCAGCACTTCCTAGATGTCACTGCTCTCCCCACATTCCTCCGTTCTCTTCACCATTTAATTGTGTAGACAAATACAAAATACATATAGACAACTACAAGAGTCCTCTGTACTCAAACCATTATCAGTATATTTAAGACAGAGACATTTTGTGCATACTGCTACTAAACAACGCCTTACCCTTTAAACAACACAGGGATTGTTTGTCCATATATTGCAATATATTTAAGCTGGCCAACTACGACAAAGTCATCCGATATCTGGCCAGTCCTACACTCAATTTTCATCTGATTCATTAAGAATTCTGAATATGGGATGACTTGGACATAGTTGGCCAGCTTAAATATATTGCAATATATGGACAATCCCTGTTTTGTGTAAAGGGTAAGGCATTTTTCAGTAGCAGTATGCACAAAATGTCTCTGTCTTAAATATATTGATAATGGGTTGAGTGCAGAGGACTCTTGTATGTGTCTAAGGGTTTTAAAAATTAGTGGTGAGCACAACTTTCCCTTGTTTGTTACATCTAATTGTGTAGCCAGGGCATGGGGATGGACATCAGGTCCATTCTGGTGCACAAACAAGATGCAAGGCTTGTCTTAATAGTTCCTTAATAAAAGTGTCCACAAAATGGCTCCTGCGTGCTTGCTATAATTATGAATTCCCAGACTAAAGGAAACAAGATTCAAATCATTTATATAGTGTAATTAAAGTTCATTTTGCTTGACTAAAGTGATAAAATAGGATTTTGAATAATTATTTTGGGTGACGGGTCCCCTTTAAATGAAAGGCAAATTAGGGAGCACCGACTGGAGCCTAGAGCTAAAAAAAATTCCTTTCAGTACAGGGTTGCCTGGTGCGCACCAGCACTGTACTCTTCACTGTGCACTAGTGATATACGGGTTGACTCAAATTCAGCAGCTGACCATTGGTCGGATGGGTTTGGGTTAGAGATGGGTGTGGGTCAAGACTGGGGAAGTACACCCTTCCAGTGCTCTCGAAGATTTCATGACTTGGAAACAGAGGCACGCACAGAAGTAGCATACAGAATGAGAAGATTTGGGTATGGGTCCTAGAATGAAAACATTTTTTGGGTAAAAGTTGGGTGCAGCTTAAAGTTTTGACAGTTAGGGTCAGATGGAGGTTGGGGTTTTTCTAGGCCCGCACATCACTACCATGCACTATTGTTCTAATCCAGCACAATAGGCAAAGCTCCAGATGCAGGTGTTATAGGCAAATGAACGCTAAGGGACACCATTTTTCACATCTTAGAACATCATCTGGGGCTTCTGTAAATGACCCACACTATTTTGAATTTAATCTTGTAACTCAAAGACTATTTTAGTGATTGCACATTTATAGATTTTTTATTAGTAAACATGAATTTATTAAAGAAAAACAAAATTAATTTTAACTGTTGCAAATCCCTACCTTAAGGTAGTCATACGCATAGATGTATCAAACGAAACAGTGCGTCTATGGTGGGAGATAAGTCAACTGATATTGACAGAAGACTTGGATATCGGTCGGCTCATTGATCGGGCTGGCCGGAAAATTCTGATCGGGCGCCTTTGAAGGCACCTGAACATCGACCATTGTTGGTGCTAAATCGTCAGATACAGGTAGAATTCTATTGTTTCTATCTGTATATCTGGCAACTTAGCTCTAACAGTTAGTATTGAAAATGAACGATCTTTCCTGTTCGCAGTCATAATTGAAACGTCTATTGCCACCTTTAGGAGACTCATATGGTGTGTTTTGGGGTGCAACATTGTGGCAATTCAAAACAGGAGCTTGATGTAGGATATGTTTAGTTTTCCATTACAATATGGTTTCAGGAATGCAATAAGTGTTTATGGTGTATTTGAACAAGCTATACTATAATTTATAAAACATTGTAAAATTAAAAAAAACAAAGATAGGTAAAAAATACTGGGGGTGCCCGATAGTTGTCTTTGTCCTAAAGGACATGGCCAGGCTTTTTTACTAAGATAGGTATTAAATATACAGACCATTTCAAGCAATCAGACTTTTGATACTTCTAGCATTAAAGCACAAAAAATTAAAGCATAGTTTTGATTGGTCGATACAGGCAACTGCACTACTTAGCACCTATCTTAGCAATAGTATTTACAGAGACCTCCCAAGCCCAAGTACTTCTAAAAAAATGATTGCTGTGATCTGCATCTGCACCACACTGGAAATTTGCCATAAGGTGTGGAGCACAGAAGAAAAAGGCTTTATTTTGGCCTGTGTCCGCCAACACTCCATGGATTGCATGTCTAAATGCTGCCCAATTTAAGGGATGGTTAGGGGATGAGTGGAGGACAGGTTGGGGTGCCCCTATCTGCCTTCTCCAGTTCAACCATCATGAATATAGAGCTGCTAAATGCAGGCAGCACTGTATCCAGAGGAGGACACAGGTCTCCGTGCTTCATTTTTGAAGGCCTGCGCTTAATAAATGCTGAACAGTCTTTCCTAGGACCTCAAACCTATATCAAAACTATATCAGATCTACAGAAATGTGTTATTTGGGACTCCCAGAATGTTTGAATATTTTAATCAAAGAGGAAGCAGAACTTTAAATACACTTTCTAAAGATTTAGCATTTCATTAGACCCTTTTGTCTTAATACGTCTTTGAACAGAGAATTAAGAAAAAAAGTCAGCTTTTATTTTGTTTTGTGACCTAAAGTGGGATGTATTGGGCACCAAAATCTCCCTTTGAAACAGATGTCAACCTATAAACCTTTAACAAAGAAAAACTGAACTGTTGCAGTAAGTTTATTGAGGACATCTGCTTAAGTGACAGATGTCCACATTACCATACATGCACTTCCATGTCATCTAAGAAGTCAACTTGGCAAACCAGTTGATGTTTAGGTTTTAACATTGAAAGCAATTAGTTGTAAGGCCGGGAGGTACGAAACGCCTTGGGGTAAAATAAAGGGAAAGTCAGTTTGAAACTAGAATGAATTCTATCTTGACAATATACATTTATTCTCCATTAAACCATTGAAATTCAAGAATTAAAAGATCTATAGGCAATGAAAAAAAGCAATTATTTTAATCTTCTTTCCTTAGCGTCGGATATAAGGGGGGAGGGGGCACTTGCTTTGCTCAAAAGCTACTATTGAAGGCTAAGTTGGACAGATTTTCCGAGAGTGATTAAATACAAATTAAAAAGTATCTTTGATCTCCGTATAGCGGGCATGCGAGACCACATACCAAAATGTATGTTGACAGGATCTTTAGAAGGATCTCAAGTTCAGTATAACCTCCTTAAATGAAGCCCAGCAGGAACTTTGTCCGGAGCCTGCCTCTTCAGGCTCTCTCATTGTACGGAACAGTGGGTCATTGGCTTGTTTGTTGGGGATGGCAGATGGTTTCATTTGTTAAAAATTTCCAACCCTTTTCCGAATTTTAGGTAGCAATCTGGTCAGAGATGAGAGGGATGTAATGCATCGTTGCACCTGTCCTTTTTTTCTTTAATAACAGAAATAAAAGGTTTTGCTAAGAAAAAGACACAGGGAATGCAATTTTGTTTGTTAAAGAGTCAGTCTTGGTGGCCTTTCCACTGAGCACAAATATTCCATTAGCAAGGTGACAGGATAATGCTCAAGAGCTACTTGTACCCAAAAGAGATTAATCAGTCTTTGTATTCTGTGTATATATAGAGATATAAAATACACCTACGTTTTCATACTGCATCGTTCTGTTTTATTACACAGACAAAAAAGGCCAGCAACACTGGAATATAAGATTTTCTAAGTGTATATAAAACTGTATTTATAATAGACATGATTTCATGTTGATTGTGAATAAAATTTACACACACACACTTGCATTCATGTGTGCGTATATAATGCACAATTTCCTATCACCCAAACTGCAAATAATATCCTCATAAACTGTGCATTCTTACATCATAACACACCGTTTATAACTTAAAGTGACATATACACATTTGTACTGGACCCACTTATTTCCCACCCCATGTGGCGCCTCTTTTTCCCTCTATAGCCCTGTTCTCATTTCTCAATACTCAAATGCATTTACTAGCAGTAGAGGAAGTGTAAAAGGAATTAATGGGTGGAAGTGAGCAGAAGTTAAACTGGGGGTGGGAGAGAGTAGAGGCACACTAGTTGGGCGGCAGCATAGGGCAAATGGAGAATATTTACGGATATGTAGAAGCCAAAAAAGATCGAAAGCTACGTCACTTATTAGGCTGTAAATTATCCATTAGTTCCAATTTTGTTAAGAAAGTATAGTTCTCCTTTAAGAAAATCATATTAAATCAGTCCCCAGGACATCCACTGTTAGTAAAATTACATCTCCCTCAATCAGTTGGGCAACCTCCACACCTGCTAAGAATCCAATCCAGGGAAAATGTATGCCTTCACTGTGCTCTAATGCACTGAGCCAAATGCAACCCATTTACACATATTATGGACCTGTCCAGTTGTAGCCAGATTCTGGCATCAGGGAATGAGCTACAGTCAAGGTAAGAGACCCCTAGACGTCTGTTTATTCTGTGTGATAAATGATTTCAATGGCAACAATTATGAAAAGGAATTTTTAGAGCTCATTTTTATTCTATGTCAGGAAAACCTTGACCCAAGAGATGTGGCGAAACAGGATACGCAATAACTTTCCAGGTAACATTCCAATAATACAGCAGTGTTGTTAGTCAGTATCCATAAGTGCACAATTTTAGGAGACTCACGTGTGCAGTGTGTTCTAGGCAAGCATGAAATTCTGCCATCTGGTGTCTTTCATTATACATTACAAAGGCAAGTTAATTATTGATCTGGACAATGTAGGCTCATCCTGAGTGACCAAGTGTTAACGGACATTCAGGTTAGAGGTCAACAAAATCCTAATTTCCTATACTCCATGTCCAACTGTATATTCTTCAAAATTTTATGTGTAGGATAAAATAATACAGATGAGTGCATGCTCTATGGTACATTATATATAGATCACTGGAAACGGATAGAGCAGACGCACACCCTTAACAAACCCTTCAGATGACAGCCTGGTGCTCAGCAATGGAGGATACGGCAACCTCCTGGTTAACCAGTTGAACAAAGATACCGGCACACAAGGCTTTGGTTTGCAGGGAAACACTTGCTTTAATTCAAAGTGTGGAAGTGCAACGTTTCGGGGCCACATCCCTTTATCAAGCATACGGAACCCATAGTGAATGAGGTATATATATGGAAAAAATGCTTTGAATTAAAGCAAGGGTCTCCCTGCAAACCAAAGCCTTGTGTGCCGGTATCTTTGTTCTACATTATATACAGATATCTTAATAGACCAAGAAGTCCCAGAGAGATATGATAGCAGGGCCCCACAGGCAACTTAAGAAACCCAGAAGTGAGTTCTAATATACATACATTTAGGGGCAGATTTATTAAGGTTTGAATTGTAAATTCAAATTACATTTTCGAGTTTGATTTTTGGTCAAAACTCAAATTGGGAATAATCCAAATTTGAATTCAAAATTTATCATACCTTGACCCTGGGAACAATTCAAATTCGATTATTCCTCACGTAAAACCTGCCGAGTTCATGTAGACGTCAATGGCAGAGATCCAGTGAACCATTTGAAGATGTTAATAGCCTTCCTGACATTCGCGTTTTTTTCAGAGAAGAAACTCGATTAGAGTTTAGGGTCGGTAATATTCATTTTTTTTAAATAACCTCCTATTCGAGTTGTGAGTATATTCAAATTTATAAGAGTAAAAAAAATTCACATAAATTTGACCTTTGATAAATCAGCCCGTTAAAGGTATAAAGTGCATTATTGCTTAAAAGGTTTCATTTTTATTAACAGTACATTGATTTCCTTACCTCATGAAGGTTTTACTCTTAATTCCCCAATAGTCATCTCCACTCAAAGCCCTCCTGTCAAACTTGGTTACGTGTGCTACTTACATCAAAAGAAATGAGTGTGGCCCTTTGCTTAATGATCAGAGATGTGATCTAATTAAGCAGAAATGCAACCAAGATGAAGAATATTAGAAGTGGCAGACAGCATCCAAAGTTGGGCATATTCAAAATACCTTGGGCAGATGGTAAAAACATACTACTTATTCCTTAATAAGAGGTGATAAAAAACTTTTTAAATTGGTAAGATCATTAGAAACACCCTTACCCAACCCAATGATGAAAGTGTAAAGCAAATAAATCTGTATCTGCCCCAGACAAAGTAACTGCCCCGCGCACCACTAGATGATTAGTAATGAAAACAATACTTATTGTAATAACAAAATCCTTCTATAGCATCTTCAATCAATAAACAGGCAAGATTGAGTGGGACTTACAAACCTCCATGTATATCACTTTCTATGGGCTTCATTGGGAGATGATCTAAATAGAAGGTGGAGTTTGATGAGTTGTCCTCACATCAATACGGTAACCCCCAGATTTTTGCTATACAACTGTAGTGTGGAAAATTTGTTATGAGGATTTATACCACAAAGAAATGATGTTTATGGATACTAATATTTCACATACATCATTTCTTTATGGCATGAACGCTCAAATATGACTCTCTAATGAATTTGGAGGCCATGACATAGATAATGAGACACAAAAGTGGCTGCTCATTCATTGTTATAATGTGAACCTAGAGTAATTACTCTTGGTGAACATTTGTTCTTGTGCTCTTGAGCTCTTGATAAATTGCAGACTATTCGGCCTGTGGGCACTTGGTTGCTGTATGAGGGGCCATGCATGTACTTGGCCACATTTGACTTGTTCAATTCATTTGGGTTGACACACCAAATGAGCAGAGCAGTAGAAAGTGAAGAAAACCCACAGAGAAGTTTAGTTTCTTTTGTTGACTAATGAAAATTTTTAGGCAGGTATGATAAACCTCTATTCACCAGGAACACAGGTTTAACAGTTAGAACAGTCCCACGACTGGCCATACGTGCCATGCTGGTATGGTTAAAATCGGTCAAACTACCAAACAATATCAAGGAATGAATTGCCGCTTTAAGCACTATTAAGGCTATAGAAGACATTGATAAAGGGATGACTCTTAACTGCATCATGGTGAAACATGCAGAGCTCCCAGAGTAGTGATCATGGCCTCCCAAGCATGCACCAAGAAGGTACAAGATGGAATTTCAATTATCTATCTGGACACTAACTCACCAGAACAGCCTGCTGCCTTCCCTAGGAGACAACATCTGTTCTCAGACCCAGGAAGATGCTGATCCTGAGGACACCGGTACGTGTAAAATCTCATACATTAGCATGGGGGAATATGTTTATGGATCGGATAGGAATTCATAAAGATTTCCTACACTTTTTTTATGGCGATTGCCACTTCCAAATTAATAAATGCAAGTTAGCAATAAATGTAAAAATAGACAAGGCTCAAAAGGCACACATATGTTATACACAGTATTTATAAATAGGGTATTTTTTCCCCTTAAATGGTTTGTAGATGGAATCACCACCACCAGTAGCTTGGTCAGGGGTTGTAAACCAACTGCTGTAAAATTTTTGGCCTTTTCTTTTAATGAGAAAGGAACCAATGATAGCCTTTGTATTAGGGGTGATAACACTCTTATCTCTGCACAATAACTCTAATTGACATATTAGATGTAACAATTAAATATAAATCAGCCAAACGCTGTAATATTTGATTTCTATAGTTTCCATATTTCTAGCAGAATATCATTTTCCAGCAATATGTGCTACAGCAGCCTGTCCTTTTATGATCATGCAAAATGGGCTATTTTGGAAGATCAAGGGTCTTATTAAAAAAAACACCGGCGCTTCCTCGGATCTGTATTAATGCTGTCTGTTGTTGAATTAAGGGTGTTAAAAAAAAAAAACAAAAGGAAATCAAGTGCAGCCTTTAATAATTGAAGAGGCTTTTCTCCATTGTTCAGAGAGCCAAGAGCTGTGAGCAGGGTTTGTGGTAAGCTGGAAGAATTTATTAAAACACTAATAAGCTATTCATACTAAAATCAACTATAAATATCAGCACACTATTAGGATCCTGTTGTATAACTGCACATGCTGTTAATAAACGCCTATAGTCTATCAGTCTGTAGAGATAGAATGTATGGTTGACCTGTTGGTACCACTTGCAAGGTAATGGTTTGCTGGCACATGGCCTCCAGGGGGTCAAAAGCATCAGGATTAAAAAAATACTATAGGCTCATTTATTCACATTTCTTAATAGTTGTACTCGACTCCACTGAGTCCATCTTGCCTTCTCTTCTCAATATCATGCAAGTGCACCTATTGATGTGGAGGAACCCTGGAGCTACTCATTGTCAACCAGGTGCTAATTCCACAATTCTCCCTGTGACTCACAACATTATAATTGCAGAGCAGCAGAAATTCTACATTCCCCCTATGACAAATATGGATGCAACTGTGCCTAATTCATTCAGAAAGGCACCTACAATTGCATTAATTTTGATGCATTAGACACAATCATGGTGGGTACAACTCAGTGCTTGACCGCAATGACCAAGCAATTGTGCAGGAAATGTGTGACTATAGGTAAAAACATGGCAAATTGCATCTGAAATTGCATTAGCAAATGAGAAGAGTAACTAACTAATTATTCATATATACTGGAAATATCCCTAGAATTTAATTTTTTTCGCTAAGAAAAAGTGTTTTTGAGTGAAGAAAGCCATTAAAGACAATTCCATAAAGACATGCCATGGGTTTGGGGAAATATCCTTAATTTTTCTGTAAATCTAAGCAATGTTTGTATTATTTGAAATGGAAATATTACAGAGCATGTGAGCAATACGTGTCTCGTTCTCTATCAGATTTAATAGGAGGACAGGATTATTTTTCAGTTAGGGATCACTGGCTAGCGTACACTCCCTGGGATCATTACTTCATTAATGAGCCTTGAAATGACCAAAATCACCTACTAAACATTTGTAGGTAACAGATGGCTCTCCCAGATTTCTTTAAAACATCTACAATATTTTATCTAATTTGTCTTTTTTTTGCCGTGTCTCAAGTGTTTCTCCTAAGATTTTATAACTACTATCAAAGGAGATCCTTTATTCAATGAGAATGCCTTTTATTGTTGCATTGGATGAATCAAATTGGTAAAGCAAAGCAGCTCCCTTTATCAGAGCTGAATATAACAATATTAAGGACAAATATATGTATATGGGATCTATGCTCCTAACCTAACCCAACCCAATAGGATTGTTCAGCCATCAATATAGATTTATGCAGCTTAGTTACCATCAATGTACAAGGTAACTGTCCTAATTGATTCTTTACTTGCTGCCTTTCTCAACTGGAAGAGTTTGAGATGGTGGGCCTACTAAGACCATGCAAGGGGGAGGGGGGAAGACCAAAACAAATTCATTTTTAAAACCTAGACTTCAGAAGAAAACCACAAAATCGGGGGCGATTCTGGAGCCCGATACCACCCCATCTCCTGATCTGTACTTAAAACATCAGCGTCGAGGGCCGTACCGCTGCACTAGTAGAACTGAATAAAACAGGAAATTAGGCTCTTAAAGTTAGAAGAGTCTGCTTTTTGCCGCCCCTCGTAACTGGCCGCTCGAGCAGCAGGAGGGCCCTGTCAAAAATATAAAAGTAAAGCAAAAAGTTATCATTGTTCAATTATGTAAAAATTTTGTCTACAAATGTTCCACCTTACCCTGCGATGCTTCTAAAGTATCTGAAAAGTAATAAATCCCTTCAGGCCAGTATACCGGGAAAAGTCAGGAGCAGTAATTGATTCTTGTAGATCAGAGCGACACATATGCCTTTAAGTCTAACAAAATACAATAGTCAATGCTGAACATTATGCAGCAAATGATTTTATCAGCAAAATCAGCTGTGATCATGCAACATATTATCTCAATGGATAGCCATTCAATTGTCCCTTATTAAAAAGTCAAAGTTAGATGTACGTACAAGTCATTAGATGAACCCACGTTGGGTGATGTGCAATACAAATATTCATATATATATATATATATATATATATACAAATATATTCACAGAGGCAAAATTGCGCATTAGTGGAAGCATACTTCAATCCCTAGCTCAGGATTTTGTAATCCTATGCAGGAGCTATAGGGAAGGGGTTATATAAAATGTTATATGCTCTGAAAAGGTTGGGTTTATTCTTCTCCCCAGAGTCTGATACTATGTATATGAAATGAGTACACTTAAATGCAACCAGAGAACTCTGATATATTGATATGTCCTCTGCAGAGATAAAGAAAGAATTTTGCAAATTGCTCTTGCTTTTCTATACTAACTGGCAGGGCTCTCCCATTACATAATGGGTTAATATCATAATTATATTGTATACATCAAAGATGTCCAACCTGGACCCTTTAGCTGTTGAACTATAAGTTTCAAAATCGGGCACAGCTACAGTTCAGCTACAGCATGAGTGCAATGAGTCTGTGACATAAATCAATTAAAGTTCGGGGCAAATTTATGAACTCGAATTTTCGAGTTGAATTTTTGGTCAAAACTCTCAAATTTGATTTGGGAATAAACCAAACTCGAATTCGAGATTTATCATACCTTGACCCTGGGAACAACTCTAATTCGACATTTTGCCACCTAAAACCTGCCAAGTTCATGTAGAAGTCAATGGCAGAGGTCCAATGACCAATTTGAAGATATCAATAGCCTTCCTGATGAGTTTAGTCTACTTCGATTTGAATTTGATTTGAGTTTTCGTGTCGGTAGTAGTATACGTTCAAGTTTTAGACGTCCTATCTAATGAGTTGTGGACGTTCTATCAAGTTTTAGACGTTCTATCTATCGAGTTTTAGACTTTCTAGCTATTGAGTTTTAGACGTTCGAGTCTTAGACGTTCAAGTTTTTTCTTAAATAATCACCCAATTGAATTGTGAGTATTTTCGAATTTATTAAAGTAAAAAAAAATTCACATAAATTAGAAATTTGACCTTTGATAAATCTGCTCCCAAGTGTACAGACCAGCAAGGACTGACTGAGTCAGGTAACATTAACATACTGCAATATATGGCTATCCTGTCCCTGTTTAATTAAAAGCGAAGGTATTGTAAAAGCCACAATTATATAAAGGCCCAATAACAAAATGGATATGTTTTCTTTTTTGCAAATTCTGACAACAACAACAGGACTGCATAATGGATAAGGCTGTTGTTAACAGTAAATATCAATTATTTACGAAGTATAATATGTCCTTTGTGTTTCACTGACATTTTTCCTCCCGAGGGGCCACTATGATTCTATGGGACAAAGATAAACCCCTCTCTGCCTACCTTAACACTGGCCCTGCACATTGAAATTACTGATAAAATGATAACGTGAATACATAAAATGAACATAAATCGGTTGTGCGAAATGTATCAATATGGCCACCACCATGAAAGATCGCTCAGAGATTGGGTCTTGGGTAACCATCAAAAGCGCAACTGTACACATATAGTCTTGTTAACTGGAACGTTAAAAGGCCAGAAATGCGTTAAGTTGTTGTGATTTCAAATCTTCATTTATGACACAGGTTACCCGTCTTTGGAGCTGATAGTTGATGGAACCTGAAGGCCATTAAGGATGGGATCTGAGGTGTATGTTTCATTGCTGAGCTTGAGTCTCCAAGGGGTGAATGTTGCAATGCAATTTTCATACACCAAAAAACTGTGCTTGAGCCAAGGATGGTGAACAACCAGTTAAGACAACTTGTCAAAGGAGAGGGGGTTATTCGTCTACTTTACAGAACACTGGTAAGGCCCCATCTAGAATATGCCGTACAGTTTTGGTCTCCTGTACTAAAATGGGACCTTATTGAATTAGAGAAGGTACAGAAAAGAGCAACTAAGCTGGTAAAAGGTATGGTATGGAGAAAGATTGGCCAGGTTAGGGTTGTTGGAGAAGAGGCGCTTAAGGGGTGATATGATAACTATGTATAAATATATAAGGGGATCATATAATAATCTCTCTAATGCTTTATTTACCAGTAGGTCTTTCCAGCTGACACAAGGTCACCCATTCCGATTAGAAGAAAAGAGGTTCCAGCTAAATATTGGGAAGGGGTTTGTTACAGTGAGAGCTGTGAAGATGTGGAATTGTCTCCCTGAATCAGTGGTACAGGCTGATACATTAGATAGGTATAAGAAGGGGTTGGATGGTGTTTAGCAAGTGAGGGAATACAGGGATATGGGAGATAGCTCATAGTACAAGTTGATCCAGGGACAACTCTGGTTGTCATCTAGGAGTCAGGAAGCAATTTGTCCCCCTCTGAGGCAAATTGGAGAGGCTTTTTTTGCCTTCCTCTGGATCAACTGGCACTTAGGCAAATTATATATAGACATGAAAGGTTGAATTTGATGGACGCGTGTCTTTTTTCAACCTAACTTACTAATGTTACTATGTGTGTAAAGGATCTGTAAAATAGCATGTGACTGTCATATCAAGGTATGCTTCGGCATTAAAAGAATTCAGTTTTACCAATTGACATAAAAAAATAACTTCTTATATATGGGTGGAGCTTGTTTACCGATATACAAAGTCAGCGCTCCCAAAAGGCTGCTCCTCCTTTTTGCCAACTACAGATGAAACACTAATTAAATAAACGACAGTGAGAACACTTAGTGCCAAAAGTAAAGCTAATCATAAGCATATTATCCTTACACGAAATGCGTCTTCTGGAAGTAAAACCGATCACTTCCCGCATATTGGGGTTTTTTTTTTGTTTTTTTTAAATTCCTATTTACCTTAAATGTGCTATAAGAATATACAAAATCTTAATGGTGCAACCAGTGAAAAGAAAACAACAACAAAAAAAAGGTAAAACCTAAAGCTCATTCAGAATGACTAGATTTCTACACTTAAGTAATTCATGACAGAAAACAGATAATTCAAAGTCTATATGATATAAATATTTAAAGCTCATGGCAGACGTCCCCCCCCCTCCCGTTCTAAACACATGTAATACGGTAGCATCAATTAAGCTATTTTCCTGTAATAGACTTCAGCTTTCAGGTTTTTTTTTTGCTTCTTAATTTTTTTTTTCAATGCCTAAACTGAAATGCATTAATCCTTAAAAGGATTAATGTGAAAGTGATCCTTTTAAAAAATTATGTGGATAAATGAAAGTGTTTGGTGAACCTTAAGTTGGACTGAAAAAATGTTTTTGTTGACCATAGCACGCGGGCATTACTTTGCACAGGAGATCAATAGATGTTAGCTTTAGAAAAGACAGATATGGAAAAGAGCTGCATCATATTTTGAAGTCGGCAGGGTGAGCCTGAAATCGTCTCAATCAAGCCATATTTTTTTTTCTTCCGCCTGCTTCCCATCTGTTCCCTTTCAGGTTAAGACTATTCATTTAAAAATAATGTAATTAGTTTCAATTGATTTGGGACTACATTTAGATAGATAGGACTCAGACAACTCAACTGGATTTCTTACCTACGCTTAACCAAAGAAAAAAAAAGAAATTGCAAAAATTCTATTTTTATTGACGATAATCAACTTTTCTACTGTTGAGAAAAAAACATTTTTTAAATACATTTATTTACATTTTCATTCTCTGATAAAGACCTTTCGAAAGGTACATATAGACTAGAATGGGACACGTACATATAAATGGTGTGTTCTTGAATAAAAGATAAAAATAATATAAAATAATATAATAAAAATGACAGTAATAAAATATATACAAATAAAAATAGAAATCACATAAAATTTGTATAAAAAGTATAACAACAATACCCATAATAGGAATCAAAATAAAAATAGTGTA
The DNA here is from genome assembly GCF_017654675.1 of Xenopus laevis. NCBI lineage: Eukaryota > Metazoa > Chordata > Amphibia > Anura > Pipidae > Xenopus > Xenopus laevis. The sequence continues at coordinate 190,571,145 of NC_054372.1, forward strand.
TTAACAGTACTAATAATAATAAATTGTATACAAATACAAATGTAAATTGTGTAATAGCAATAAAAATATACAGATTTACGACGGTTCAAATGGTCAAGTCGAAATTTTTTTGGTCAAAACTCACATTTCAAATTTAAAACCATTATTTGAAGTTGAAACCGTTCTAGATACTTCGCCACCTAAAACATGACGATTTTAATGTAGAAGTCAAAGGCAGAGGTTCGTTGAACCATTTGAAGATGTTTATTGCCTTCCTGACATTCAAGTTTTTTTTTTTGTTTTTTTTTCAGAGGAAAACTCAATTCAAATTCAATTCGGATTTTCGAGTTATTCCTATTCTATAGAATGTTAGACGTTCGAGTTTTTTCATGAATAACCTCCCATTCCAGTTGTGAAAAAGAAAATCACATAATTTTGAAATTCAACCTGATGATTTACTGATGCTAAAGACATGCAAAATGTACCCTGCTTTAAACACTGCTATGATCTGTTTTTATTGCTCCATTTTTTTTGTGTTTGAAAATAAATAAAAAAACAGCTAAAAAAAGAATAAAACTATAAATGTAATAATAATAATTCAGAAAGAAAAAAATATATATGGCAAGTCTTGTGTCAATTAAAAACCAGCATAAATGAACCCCCAAAAATATTTCAACTTAAATGTAAAGCTTTCAATCTAAATTAGGCAATGATAAAGCAATTTGTGCATGAAATGGTATAATGATATTTTTAAGTTTAAGCTATGAGTCATTGCAACTGGCAAAAATGACTGAAAAGTTGCCGATATTTGGAATAGCCTCCCGCTGATAAATACTTGGCCTCTTTATGCCCCTTTAATATATAACCCCATTATATCACAGTAGGTGCCAGTGTTTTCTGCATAATAGAAAACCTGGCAGGACAGCTACAAAACGGTTATAAAGCGGGAGGGGGGGGGGTATATATTAAAACTACATTTTCTTTATTACTTGAAAAATAAAAATTCAACCAAACTCCCAACCACGGAAAGGGTATTCATAAAATTGTGCAACAATACCAAGTTTTACTACTTTTTCGAAATTACACCAGAACGAAAACCAGTGTCAAACAGCCCAAAACCCTTGAAAATCAAGAAGGCAAAAAACATCTTCCAATTGCAAAAGGGACCATCTGCCATTGACTTTTACATGACTTTGACAGGTTTTAGCTGGAGTATTTTCAGATTTGGATTTGGAGCAGTGTTGGAGCATAATAAATCTTGAACAATTTGAGGGTTTTTTTTCTCTAAAAATTCTAATTTTTCCCCATAAAATCTCGACCAGAAAAATGTGAGGCTTAATAAACAGACTCCCTAAGTGTATAGTTATACCCAAGCCTAGGTAAGATTACACTAGAAATATCAAATTTCATAAAAGTGTTTTTTCCCCCAAGAATTTGCTTTCCATTAGTCAAGACCCAACCTTTGTCATGATATAATCTCCCCTTGCCATTTTATTTCAATCTCTCTCTCTTCCTAATAAGACTGTAACCGCTTTTGTGGAGGGACCTTAACCAAACTGTATATTGAAACTCCTGCCATTTATTTTTCTGCTGTTTACTAAACTATACCCATGTTTGTCTTTATTCCTTGTAAAGAACTGCCAGCTTTTGTGGTGCTATATAAATACAATACAATAAATTCTGAGCAGAATACTTTTTGTTTGTAAATGGCAAAATGTGAATCTTCTCTTTCAGCATCATCTTTCTGTCTTCGCATAAACAATATTTAGGGACCCGTTTACGAACAATAAAATTGCGATTTTTCGATTCCATCGAAAAAAGCTCTTAAAATTTTAAATTTATTAAAGGAATACATGTTTGATTTTTTAAAAACCCATTGAGTAAACCACCACACAGCATGGTGATGACACTATTGTTTGGAGTGCTTTAGGAAACCGGGTTCCTTCTTACTTCAATGAGTTCTGGTGCTACTTGATGTTGAAGTTGGGCCTTGAGCTTTCGGCTGACCATGTCAATATCTCTTTCAGTGGATTGCTTTAATCAATTCTGACTTTTACATGTTTTCTGATTTTTATTTTCACTTTAATATTGTCAGAATTTTTAGAGATTTTAAAGGTATTTTTCAACGCATCGTTCAGCTTTTTTTTTCGTCTGCACTTTTTTAATTCGGATCTTTTAATAAATTCAATGACGTTCGTGGAGTTTAGTTGTGGTTTTCAAAAGCTCTAAAACCACTAAAATTCAACCTTACAATAAATAAGCCTCCACGTCATTTGCTTCAAGTGGTATTAATTGCAAGAGACTTTAGGTTTAGATTAGTGATTCCAGAGAACTTATCTACAGTCCTAAACCGAGTTTCTGAGATTCCAATATAAAAGCCAATAGAGAACATGTGCTCTAAATTAGGATGTGCCTCTTGCTGGGAGAGGTTGTTGGAGTCTATGGCTTGCCCATATGGTGCTCCTAATTGCATATGTTAGCGGCCTCACTGGCTCCACACTGGTATCACCCCCATCTCATGAAAAACAGTTTATCTTGAATATTGACATACTGAGGGCTGATGAATACTTATAATAGGTGCTGTCACCCTGAGATGTATAAAAAGAAGGATGGGCCATACTCCCCTGTCTTTACACTGACATTGAAGCGGCATCGAAGAGGCAAAGGTCATCCTTAAATTATAATCTGTCTAACAAGAACACCCCACCCTCATGTTTACTGCGGAAATGGAAAGATTCCGGATTTCTGAAAATGATGCAAGACATAAGGGTGCAACCTCCTCCAAAACACAACATCTCTGCCTGGAGCTCTGTTGATCACATAAGGATTTTGAAACATATGGTTTACAAACTAAATTTGCTGCCACATTAATAGAAAATCTTTCTTCCTGATAATTAAGAAGAAGACCCGTAAAGCTCCAAATACTGGAAAGGCTGTCTCCCATAGACTCCATTATAATGAAATAATCCAAATTTTTTAAATCATTAAATTTTCCCCTGTAATAATAAAAGAGTAGCTTGTACTTGATCCAAACTAAGATATAATTAATCCTTATTGGAGGCAAAACCAGCCTGTTGGGTTTATTTAATGTTTACATGATTTTCTAGTAGACTTAAGGTATGAAGATCCAAAGTATGGAAATATCTGTTATCTGGAAAACTCACTCTTTTTATTCTTCCTCCTAATACAGTAAGTAATACAAATACAGGGGTGCACACATCGTGGATACGGGGTTTCCCCCCAGGAGGCATACAGAGGATATGACTGTCCAGCAGTAAGCTTCTTATGTGACTTATGTGAAGTATTCGACAAAAACACTAATAAAAGACAAACTACTACAGCCACCACAATAACCAACCAACAGTAGCAACAGTAGTTATATTATTATCTTGGATGTAAACAGTCATTACAACTAGAAACGAGTTTCAAAAACGGACTATAACTGTGTGTGCGGGTTGACCTGAAACTCGCCGATTGGGACGGGTTCGGTTTGAAATTTGGGTGAACATTGTGGATTAGGGTTGAGTGCGAGTCAGACTGAGGAAGTAAACCCCTCCACTGCTCCCGAGGATTCCCTGTCTTAGAACCAGATGCTGACCCAGAAATAGCATGCAGATCAATGAGATGCAGACACAGGTTGGGTATGGGTCCTACAATGGTAACATTTAGCAAGTTAGTGTCGGGTGCGGGTTGAGTTTTTTCTGACCCACGAATCACTACTTCATATGTGTGAGACCGACCATAATGTCTCAGTGATACGTCTGTGACAAGCTCACAAACTCTTACATGGGAATCTCACTCCTCATTCTATGGTGGGTCAGCAGAACATTTGCAAATCAACTAAATTTGCTTTAGAATTTTGCAACATTTGGAAGAGAGAGTTTTCTTCCAACACTGTACGGAAAGTTAGGAGAAAGCAAAGTAGATTTCTGCAAGAACAGTCAGTGTTATGTTAAAATATATTTTTAAATGATGTCCCAACTGGGAAAAAAACCTGTAAAGACATACATGGTGTGTGTGGTCTGCTATAAAGTCAATGTATTAATGTATGAAGGGATAAGTATGGTTACACAAATCAGTCTTATCTTTTGATGTTTAAACACTGTGAAACATACTGGGTATGAGGCTTTAACTAAAACTAGACATAAAGCCCTTCATTTAATTGAATTAAAGGAATACTGTCATCGGAAAACATGTTTTTTTCAAAACGCATCAGTTAATAGTGCTACTCCAGCAGAATTCTGCACTGAAATCCATTTCTCAAAAGAGCAAACAGATTTTTTTATATTCCTTTTGAAATCTGACATGGGGCTAGACATTTTGTCAATTTCCCAGCTGCCCCTGGTCATGTGACTTGTGCCTGCACTTTAGGATGGAACTGCTTTCTGGCAGGCTGCTGTTTTTCCTTCTCAATGTAACTGAATGTGTCTCAGTGGGACATGGGTTTTTACTATTGAGTGTTGTTCTTAGATCTACCAGGCAGCTGTTATCTTGTGTTAGGGAGCTGCTATCTGGTTACCTTCCCATTGTTCTGTTGTTTGGCTGCTGGGGGGAAAAGGGAGGGGGTGATATCAATTCAACTTGCAGTACAGCAGTAAAGAGTGATTGAAGTTTATCAGAGCACAAGTCACATGACTGGGGGCAGCTGGGAAATTGACAATATGTCTAGCCCCAGGTCAGATTTCAAAACTGAATATAAAAAAATCTGTTTGCTCTTTTGAGAAATGGATTTCAGTGCAGAATTCTGCTGGAGCAGCACTATTAACTGATTCATTTTGAAAAAATCTTTTTCCCCATGACAGTATCCCTTTAACAAAATGGAGTTCTAGGACCACAGCTATGTGGGCAGCTATCACATTAATGTGTTATTCCTTGATGGTGGGATCCACAACAGTTTTTCTAAATAAATATCATTGTCACTACAATACAAATAGAGCTAAAGAAGGCACTGATGGCTTAGGAGGCACAGCACAGAAATAATAAGGCGAACAGATAACAAGTGTGCCAAAGAATGACCATTATAGAAAGGTTTATATCAAAAACGATATAAGTCCCAAGGCCTCTTAGAGTAAAAACAAAATTAATTTATTGATATTAACATTTAAAAAAGTATCTAGTCCATACTACCCCACATAGCCCACCTTACGCGTTTCGCACCCTCCGGCGCTTAGCCATAGGTGTGACACCTATGACTAAGGTCACCTTTTTGTTTACACTCAACACCAAACTGAACTCTATATTAAAAAAAAAAAAAAAAAATGATATATATATATATATATATATATATATATTTATAAATTACAATAAAATATTCATGAAACAAATGAATGTGCAGTAAATTTGATGACGACTCCCCAAAAAATTGTTCTTATTTTCAGTAGACTAAAATGGTCTAGCCACAGCCAAGGGAGATCATTAGCCAAGTGGAGGGTTTTCATTTCCCCGAGGTCACAAGTGAAACCTTCTTAAGAAGAGAGGCTTGTTATATAGTTCTGTGTGGAATAGTCAGTTGTGTTTATTGTCTTCTCTAGTCCCCAGTGATGACATGCTAACAACACATTTCACTACACTGGGTGGTTTTTGGGCACCATTCACCCCCATTCTCGAAGTGAGTCTTTCTGTTACGTGTAAAATCCAAAATACGTTAACAAAGTAACAATCCAATATAACGTTTCAGCCATCAGCATTGATTTTTGCAGGGTTAGTCAACATAAAACACAAAGTCCAACCTCAATATTACATGCAAACAGAGGGAGTTATTACTTATCCATACAATGAATTTAGTAGAAATGGCCATTTTTAGTGAATTCCAGAAAGAGGGGTTTCCAGGTCTATATAATTATTAGTAGTTATTGAATCATACAGAAAAATACAGGTGTCTTACCTGCAGTGATGTCATCATCTACCAGCTCCTGCTCTTCTTCTTGCACTTTAGCCTCTGACCCGGCTGAGTCGGGACTCGCGCTGCCAGTCTGAATATTTTCAGTGGTCACCCCAGCTGTAAAGGGAAGGAACAGATATTTATAAATGTTAAACGTGAAACAGATGAAACAACAGTTTTAGGTTTCAATTCTAAGTTTGAATTAAAATTTTCAAGTTGGATTTTTGGTCAAAACTCAAATTCGAGTTGGCAATAATCTAAATCGAATTCGAGATTTTTCAAACCTCAACCCTGGGAACAACTCGAATTCAACTGTTCGCCACCTAAAACCTGCCGAGTTCATGTAGAAGTCAATGGCAAAGGTCCAGTGACCCATTTAAAGATGTTAATGGCCTTCCTTACATTCAAGAAAAAAAACTCAATTTGAGTTTAGTCTAATTTTATTCGAATTTGATTCAAGTTTTCGGGTCGGTAAATTTTGTTCGAATTATAGACATTCGAGTTTTTTTCTTAAAGGGGTGGTTCACCTTTGAGTTATCTTTTAGTTTGATGTAGGGGTGCACTGAATCCGCTATTTTGGATTCAGCCGAACCCCCGAATCCTTTGTGAAAGATTCGGCCGAATAAAGAACCGAATCCGCATATGCAAATTAGGGGTGGGAAGGGGAAAAAATGTTTACTTCCTTGTTTTGGACAAAAAGTCATGTGATTTTCCTTCCCCCTAATTTGCATATGCAAATTAGGATTCAGATTCGGGCCGGGCAGAAGGATTCGGCCGAATCAAATCTTGCTGAAAAAGGCCGAATCCCGAGCTGAATCCTGGATTCGTGCATCCCTAATGTAGGGAGCAATATTCTAAGACAATTTGCCATTGGTTTTCATTTTTTATTATTTGTGGCTTGTGAATGATTTAGCTTTTTATTCAGCATCTCTCTAGTTTGCAATTTCAGCATCTGGTTGCTAGGGTCCAAATGACCCTAGCAACCATGCATTGATTTGATTTAGAATATGGAATATTAATAGGGGAGGGTCTGAATAGAAAGAGTTGTAATAAAAAGTAGCAATAACAAAAAATGTGTAGCCTTGCAAAGCATTTGTTTTTAGATGGGTCAGTGACCCCCCCCCATTTGAAAGCTGGAGTCAGAAGAAGAAGAAGGCAAATAATTGAAAAACTATAAAAAATAATTAATGAAGACCAATTGATATATCTCTTAGAATAGTCTATATATAACAGGCTAAAAGTTAACCTAAAGGTGAACCACTCCTTTAAATAACCTCCCATTCGAGTTGTGAGTATATTCAAATTTTTTAGAGTAAAAAAAAATTCACATAAATTCGACCCTTGATAAATCTGCCCCTGAGAGTCTATACAGATTATTACTAGGGATGCACCGAATCCAGGATTCGGCCTTTCTCAGCAGGATTCGGATTCGGCCGAATCCTTCTGCCAGGCCGAACCGAATCGGAACCCTAATTTGCATATGCAAATTAGGGACAGGGAGGGAAATCACATGACTTTGTCAGAAAACAAGGAAGTAAAACATTTTTCCCCTTCCCACCCCTAATTTGCATATGCAAATTAGGTTTCGGATTCGGTTAGGTATTCGGCCGAATCTTTCACTAAGGATTCAGGGGTTCGGCCGAATCTAAAATAGTGGATTCGGTGTATCCCTAATTATTACAAATCCCCACCCTGCACTCAACCACTACAAGAAGAAGCAGTGACTGTGTTCCAGTCAATCGATGCAAAGTCAAAAATAGACGCGCACAGGTTGTTTATAGAATCCTATGATTGGGTGTCCAAAGCTCCGTCTCGCAGGGCTCAGGACATATATTATAAATGTACGGTCAGATCATTATGTATTTAGGAGAAAACTCTTCCTGTAGCGCAGCTGCTACTCATACATTCTTAATTTATAAGACTTGGAGCTTAACGGGATTGAGCCTCACTGGTAACAATACTGAATGAATGGAACGGCGTGTGATCAGAAGAAAAACTTATTTCCGCTCTTAAATCTCGACAGCGAGGGACATCATAGTCCCAATATCAAGCAAAAATCTATGGATATTATTATTATAGAATACCCATCTTGACATTCCCACGAAGTCCTTGAAGGTGAAGCAGCAGAAAGTTCACCATAAAGAAATGAGAAACAAAACAGAAATATCCATTGAGGGAATGTAATAAGGGTCTAAAGCTGCCCATAGACTTGCAGATTTTAGCCTTGTATCCGACGAACGATCAAACGCCCCAATCTTCTGACCTGCCACTAACCATTCAGATTAAATAAAGTAGTAAAAGAACAAATCAGACAATGTTCTGGCTGTGACATCTTACAAAGGTTATGTCTGACAAATAGAAATGACAGTCGCCCATTGATATCATCAGATTGGCAATACATACAGTAGAGTCCTGCAGCAGGTCAGGTACCCTGAAAAAAAAGCGGGCACCCTGCAGAGGGGAGGATTTTCAGATGTGGGTATACCCAGGAGTCTGCGGAGTTGCGGGTTGGGATGAGGGTCTCATCTAAATTTCTAATTTTAGGTAATATTGTCTATATTTTACTCCTTTTAAAGTTTTACAAAACTTGTTTCTGTCCTGCCCACTTTTGATTATGTCACTTCCGGTTTTCAGCAACATCACTTTCTG